>NC_046383.1:12763887-12978887 GCF_011125445.2 Fundulus heteroclitus
GCAGTTACTTGTTCTTAAATTAATGATATCAAAACGTTTTATTAAACCTCTTGTGGGGAAAAAACTGTTATTTGGCAGATTCGTTTACAAAATGACGGGTGTTATCCATCCATCCATCCATTTTCTGATCTGCTTAATCCCTCATGGGGTCACGGGGGTTGCTGGTGCCTATTTCCATCGTTCACTGTGCTAGAGGCGGAGTACACCCTGGACAGGTTGCCAGTCTGTCGCAGGGCTACAGGTGTTATGAACAACATTAAATCCAAAGTTTTTATCCGAGGTACGGCTGATTTATTTGTTGTGGTCTCTTGTCATTCACACACAATAAACCGTGAGAGCCGAAGTGAGTTTTGAAACTGCAAAGCTTTGTCTTAAGCGGAAGATCAAACGTACATCTACACAGCACAGCGCACAGACCAGTGTGATGCATTCACGAGCGTCAGAAAGCTATGGTGCATTCATGAGCATGGGACATTTCAAACTTACAAGGAAAGAGGCATAAAACCGAATAGAACTTAACTCATACAGTAATGTATTTATCCAGAAACAGTTACAATACTGAATGCTCTATAATTGTATTTCTGATATTTTTTGATTATGCACATCTGTTAGCCTTTTATTCTGAAAAATGTATAATATTACATATAATATAATATTACAGCAGCAAATTATCAAAGTTTTTCAGGGGATGCATTTTGTGTTCGTCTGCAGAATCCTCGCCAATGATATGATATCATGTGTGGGATGAGTGTAAGTGAAATAAAACTGAGATAAGAGATTTCGAAAGAGTGATTTGACTGAAATAAATTCAACATGTAAATTCAATTTCAAATTCAAACCCTGTATTTTTATTATAAAAATTTGACTATGTTCGTGAAGAAATGTTACAATCGTTTTTAGAACAGAACTGTGAATAATAATAATAAGATGAATAGACTTCACCTAATCTGATCTGTTTTATGTGGTGCTAGTAATTCAAATTAAACTAAATTTATGCAAATGGAGATTACCTTACCTTGTTAAAACATGATGATAACATTATGTGAAAAATAATGTTTTAAAAATAATAATAAAAAACAAAGGTTGTTTTTGAAGAATTGATCATTCACATTTTTTGCCTTTTATTCAATTTGAAACATGCACTCTGACTCTATTGTTTAAATAATCACCTGTCTTGAAAGCTTCCAAAATACATCAGGGAGACTCTAATTTGTCAAAATTCTCCCCTCCGGGGCTCGGGCACCGGCATAAGTGCACCCTCCTACCTGATAGTGTGTGGCCTGCTACTGTAAAAAAGTTTCACCGCCCTGAAGGGGGTGTACAAAGCTACCGAACAGTGATGTCACTTCTTGGTGGCCGAACTCAGCCATGAGAGGATATTTCAATGTCCACCTAAGATTAAAGTAGTGAAAGCAAATCTTCCAGCTGGAACTTGAGTTCAAAAATGAAGATTCAGATGGGGAATCAATGAGGATACAAATGTTGTCTAAGTGCAGCAGCTTGAAGACCCAACAAACTGGCACCCTTCTCTGGGATTTAAAAGCATTCTATGGAGAGTTCAGTCGTTCTGTGTTTCCCACTGTGATAAATTATCATTTCTGACCAAAAACTATGACTCATTAAATTGAAGCAGCATTTAGTTAGATCTAAATGTCCTACCCCAGATTATTTAATATAAACGAGCTGTGCTGTGATTGTTCAACTCTCTTTTTGTGTACTTGTTACAAGGCCACATTTTTCTCCTGAGGGTTTTACTGATCTGCAGTAATGTGGCTGTCAAAACATTAATCGTTATTCACTCCAACTTCTGCAGTTAGCTTCCGTACAACCACGCATTGTTTGGTGCTCAAAGGTCCCTTCTAAACTACAAGCACACATATCGTAGATGGAAGGGAAGTTCATATATACCAAAGATGGCAGCTGCAGACAATCCCTGAATCGTTTAACTCAGAGACAGAAGAAATATGACTTGCAAAATATCTATACTGGAGGATTATTGGCAGAGATTGATTTAATTCAATCTCTGAGCATCCTCAGACATCTTCTGCAGAAGACGCAAATAAATCCTGCGAAAGAAAGCTTCATCTTACAGTACCTGATGCACTTAACACTCTCAAAGAATTTGTGGGCTCACCTTGGTGGTCTGGCTGTTTACTCCCTGCTTGTTGTTCTTTATCCTGAATGAATCGTGACCTGTGTTGGACTGTATTAAGGTGCTTCCTTCTCTAAATATAATTATTTCATAATCCTGATACAAAAGGTGTTTTAAAGTAGCGTTACCAGAAGCACCCATATATGGAATTGTTAGCTTTAGACGGCTTGATTTAAAATGATGACTTTGTTTAATTAATTTACCTATTCTCTTTGAAAACAGATGGGAATGCTAAAGTGTTATACTTCCAAGATTTTTAGGTTTTATGGCTGTAAAATATGATTAATAAAATATGGCTTTTAAAAAAAAACATAACATTTATTATTTGTATTGGCGCAAACATTGTTATTCATTAAAGGTTTCCAGATTTTTTTTTCACCCCCCTAGAGGAATTGGAAACTTATGCCTCTTTGAATGTGAATTCTTCCACAGTCTAATTCTCATTTTTCCCCCAATATGACAAGTGTACATTAATCACTCAGCCTCTGAGGGATTTTCAATTGATTTGTTTCTTGCTTACCTAATTAATAGTCACTTCCATTCCAGCGGTAAAGTATTTGGAGTGTAACACACATCTCTTTGTGAAGCAGCCCATCGGCTTTTAAGTCACGTCATTGTAAGAAAAATGCCCTCATTATAATTTCAAATTTGTTTTGTCTACAGAATTATTTTGAACTAATCAGCTTTATATACGCAAACTCATCTCTATTGATTCTCATAAAAGAGCAAGAAGCCAGCAAGTGTCAAGCTAAATAAAGGCTACAGTACATGTGGGTATGAAGCAAAACAAATGAAACCATATGACATGTGGGGCCGTGTTTTTTATCCGTTTACTCAAGGAGTCATTTGAAGTCAGATAGAGACTTTATTGGCTTTACTGGAAAATCTTTCTTGTCATTGCAGGCCCAGGAACTCATAATGCACAGCTTGATCTGTGACAATTTGTTTTGTGCTTTGTGGCACAATCATATTAAACTTAGCCCACACACAACTGCATGTCTGCATGACTTCATGCATGCTGAAGTATAATTTAGACACCGAGGGCAACGGCACACATTGTGACGCTCTAATATCGCGGCAGTAAGAGGCTGATGAATTTTATGAGGAAAAATGTAAAATAACATGTCAGTTTTACAAATACCATTACCTCCAGCTGGATTTAAGTTAAGAGCTCAAACGAGGAGGAACTGGCAGCACTAAGTTTGTTGATCAAGGTCATGTTGAACACCTACTTTTCTCTGCGCTGGTTTTCAGGTGATCAATCAAGCCAGTGGAAAAGCCTCTCATCACATCGTTCACACCCAGCCGATCGGCAGGCACTTCGACAGAGTGGAAGACTTCTTCATCCCCACCTCCAGCCTCATCGCTAACCACGTCAGGTACGTCCAGCAAGTAACAACAACGCTTGCTTTGTGCGTCCAGTCAGAAGCGAAAAATGCATTCAGCCCTGCGGCATTTCACTCCCTGTACATCTAAATCTCAAATCTAACAATTAGAATGATTTTATGGGCATAACTTTTCCCTTTGTGAGCCTGGATACTGGGAGCAGGGCAATAAGAGGTTAATTACAGAGAAGAATGGAAAGAAAAGCAGCTGTTCTGAAAATTTCCTCTGAATCATTGTACTCAGAGCTTTTAAATCACTGAAAAGGTCGTACCCTAATCTCCTGTTAACAGAAAAGCTTGAGAGTTTGATATATTAACCATTTTCTATTTGGAGTCTGTATCTGGACATGTAACCAATCACAATGTGTCAGATGGGCAAGAAATGAGCGATTCTGCTATTAAAATTTTGGGTTTGTCAAAAAGATTTTTAAGTCACTTTAACAAATCTTGCAACCTAAATCTTAAGTTTTTAACAAATTTGAGCATTTCTGTCAAAATAAGCTGTACAATTTCAAATTAATATATAATATATTTCAATGTTTGCTTTGCCCTTCTAAGCAAAAACACCAAACTCGCCATATTTCTAAAATCAATTGACCGTAGATCTACATTGTCTTGCAAAAGTGTCATGCCGTCTGATCTATGCTGCTTTACAACCTAACATACGTATCAACGGATTTTATTAGGATGAACCAAGAAGAAGGAGAGCAGGATTGGAGAGGTTTCCAAATATTGTTGCAAACTCTGAACGGTCAAGAGTGGCTTTGTTTCTAACCCGTTTTGTTTTGATACCCTATATAGCAAACAAGACTCACCTGGTCATAGATTCCACCTTTGGGTAAATAAATCTCCCTGCATTTACAGGGGTTTGCAGAAGTACTCACACATTTTTCCTCATTTTGTCAGGCTACAGCCGCAAATGTCAGTTTATTTCATTAGGATTTTCTGTAACAAACCGACACAATGTAGAGCATAAAAGTGAAGAGGAATGAAAAGGTAAATATGGGTTTCACTATTTGTTCTTGTGTTTCTTAAATTCTTAAACCAAATTGTCTTACAGTGCTGCCCTATGGTCCCACGTCTTGCTAGGTCTGCGGTTGGTCCATCCATTTTCCACTTTCAGATGATGGACTGAACTGAGCTCTGTTAGACGTTCAAAACTTTGATTATTTTGTTAGAACCTAAACCTGTCTTAAAGTTCTCAACAATGTTCCCTGACCTGTTTGCTGAGTTCCTTGGCCTTCATGATGCTGTTTTTTCCTTAATGTTTTCTAACACACTCCTCCGATCTCCACTGAACTTTTGTGTTTAGATTATATTTTATTATTTATTAATTTGGTGGTGGCTTACAATTCCACTTGCTTGTATTCAGGGGTTATAGAGTAAAGGTGGATGAATTTCAAATACATGCTTCACTTTTAGTTTGTAGTTTATTACAAAGCTTTTCAAAAACAATCCTCTTTTCTCCCACTCTGCAATGATGTGCTACTCTATAGGTTTTTCATTTAAAGTCACAAGCAAATGCATTGTGGTTTGTGGTAGTAATGTGACAAAATGTGTAAAGAGGCATAATTATATGTAATTCCACCTCTTGCCCTTTTATTCAGTGTGTTTCATGCAGGTTTAACACGCTGAGTAAAATATGTTATGGAAAGTCTGGGTAGAAGCAGGTGGTCTGCTGGGTTTCAAGGTGTTAATGGTCACCTAGAGAGAAGGAGTAAGCAGTCTGCTGTGCCGGTTTGGGTGGGGTTAATGGCACAGAAGTAATTAGATCCACTGAGACCTGCAGAAAAGATTACAGCAAAATGTGGCCACAGTTTCTATTTTCAAAGCTAGTTTTTAATGTGTTTCACATGCAAATATAACTTTACTAGTTCAACATACTTTTTTGCATGCATAGCACACATTTACACAATAAATTAGAATTTTATTGAAAAGTTTATTTATTGTATTGACTCATTTAGCTAAGTAAAAACATTATATAGAGTAATTACACACAGACTGGTGTTATGAATGAATGAATGAATGAATGAATGAATGAATGAAAGTTTATTTTCAGCAATAGCTTTCTTTTATCGAGAAGTTATACCTGCATTTGAATCTTTTCTTTTCATTTTACATATGCACACAAATGGTATAAATTTAATAATTTTTGTATATATATATATATATATATATATATATATATATATATATATATATATATATATATATATATATATATATATATATATATATATATATATATATATAAAAGAGAGAGAGAGAGAGAATTTTACAGGATCTGAAGGACAGGCTCTGAATTCTCACCTTTTTATTTATTTAATGCCAGTAAATGTCAATATATAATATTACTACAGGCCCACATTATAGCACAATGTAATCAGTACAGCAATGGTTATGATTAAATTAAATGAACTAAAAGCTGTGTTTTGGAGATTTCTACCTGGTTAAATATTTCAGATATTTAAAGCAGAGATTTTATTTGCATCCACTTACTATAAAACTGTCCCTTGACTTCCTTTTGATGTGAACATTTTGAATTCATTAAAATTTAAACAGCTAGTATCAAAGTGTTGCATAAAAGTCAGTAATCAAATTTTGCTTTTGGATTATTTTTTGTTAAAGAGAAAAATTAAGACTGATCAGCATTTCAGTCCAGGTAAATCTGCCATGTTTACCCATACAGGCCAGTTTTCCTCTGCAGTCGCTTGCAGGATCTGTGTTCTTACCTTTTTATGTCTTTTATCTCGATTTTCAAACAGATGCTTGGCCAAATTTAAGAAGAAACCAACAATTGTCAGATCAATGAATCCCATTACAGTGACTATAATGCGCAAGGTTTCTTTCCAACAGACATTTTCTATCCACATACAGTGACAGCTGTGTTCAAATGGCATAAAAGTTGATGAATGGTGACAAAACTGAAGTGGCTGTCGGCATTGATCAGCTAATGTTCTCATTTAATTGGAATCTGGCAGATCTTTCTATATTTCCCATGTTCAGCTGCTTTAGTGTGATTAAGTGATTTTTATTTTCTTAATTAACAGCCTATTCATAGAACCTATGTCTTATAATCCTCTTTCGGACCTCTATTACTAAGTGAAGTTAGAGGGTCACTAGCAATATCTATAGCTGAAGCATATTTATTTATTTGACGATCACATTATTGACCAAACCAGGTCTGTTTGTTATGCATCTACATTCTTTATCTTTAACAGTGAGTTATTTGAATGTTTTTAAACTACCTTTTTGATCATGAGACATCTAACATCAGTTAACCAATATATTCAAAATGCAACTGCAATGCAGCTTAGATTTATCCACATGAATTAAAATATCAGTAAAGGAACTTTATGTCAGTATTTTCAGTCCAAAAGTGAAATTTGTTACTTTCTCTTTTATTTTTATTTTTTTTGGGATAAATGTTATTATTATTATTATTATTATTATTATTATTATTATTATTATTATTATTATTTACAACTAATGAAAGATCCCTTAATCAAATCCCCTTTCTCAGAAAATGCTAATATTATATCCAACTAATAAAATGGGTTTTATATACAGAGGGTGTAATATTAGAGGGGTGTTGTAGCCTTCACAATCATGTAGAAGACTCGACAGGTGTCTAGAACATAGACATCTCTACAAAGAGAGTAAGTCAAAAGAGGTTATCACTAAAAAAAATTGGTGGTTCTTCAGAGTGGGTTATCAAAGCATATAAATGGAAAGTTTAGCAGAAGGAAAACATGTGGTAGAAAAATGTGCAAAGGCAACGGGGATGATTGTGGCCTGGAGGAATGTAACACAAAGCTCACCAATCATCAGTGTTTTGCCTCCGATTTAAGCCTGTTTGCTGTTGCGATGACCTGGATAACTGAGAATTTGTAGAGGCATGTCACATAAAACAGTTTTTCACAGGCATATTGTGTCGCTGTCAAATTTTCCAGGTTAACCAATTGTTTAGATGAAACAGCATTTTTAATCAACATCATAAAAACAGGGCAGAAAGTAGAATAAATTATTGATCACGTTTTGTGCAGGTGGATCATGACCAGGTTGTGGAAAGAGTTCAAAACACAAAAAAAAAAATTATATGAGCAAGTTACAAAATAAATAGCTGGCATATCATCAAAAACTCTATATAAACAAAAAAATGGCCTTTATCATAAATTTCGGACCATAGCACTAAGCATTAAAAACTTGGCTTATGTGTCGTTTTCTGAGAGGCACTGTGTGTGAAAGGCAAAAAGGTGAGATTGTAAAAGTCATGGGACAGAAAAAGGTCAAGGGGTAGACCCCTAACAAATTACAGTTGTGTAGAGCTGGAGGGTCCAATGAGTTTTCTGTATACAACAGGCAGACCCTAATCCCAAATTAAGGCCCTTACTGAGTCTGACTGCAGTTCAAAACCATATGATGACATCTGAGAGAGGATTTACAGAACATAAAATGCCTTCAAAGACCACATCTCCTCACAGACCACAAACTTGCCCCTTTGGTGAGGACGTCTTGGCTGAGTATCCTCGTCTGTCCAGTGATGATCGGGTATTTCAGCAGGTCAATACTGCAGTTTACAACATCTGACAAAGGATTTCTTCCAGGAGTGTAGAATCCCTCTTTTGGACCATTCTGCATGTTCTGCTGGTATAAATCCCATTGAAAGCACTCTAGAATGGATGGCAAGGGAGGTTTGTAAAAATGGCCTCCACTTCCAGACTAAAGAGGCAAGGCAATTTTATTTATAGTGCACTTTTCACTAACAAGACGATAAAAAGTGCTGTACATGAACAACAAAAAAGAAATCATTGCAGAGTAAAGAATAACATTACAGAATAAAGCACATTGTAGAGGAGGAGAAGCAGCAGGCCAAAATATAACACAATTTAGAGTACAAACTTTAACATCAACATTTAAAGGCAACTCTAAACAAATGGGTTTTTACCTTGATTTAAAAGGAACTCAGGCTTTCAGCACCTTTACAGTCTTCTGGGAGTTTGTTCCAGATAAGTGGAGCATAGGACCTAAATGCTGCTTCTCCGTGTTTGGTTCTGGTTTTGGGGTTGCGGAGTAGATTTGAGCCAGAAGACCTGAGTGGTCTGGAGGGTTGATGCACTGATAACAAGTCTGTGATGTGTTTAGCTGCTAAGCCATTCAGGGATTTATAGACTAACAGGAGTATCTTAAAGTCTCTGAGATACAGGGAGCCAGTGCAAGGACTTTAGAACCAGGTCAAAGTGCTCTACTTTCTTAGTCTTAGTGAGGATCCGGGTGATGCGGGTGATTTAGGTGATACAAGGCCGACCTTGTAATTGTGTTTAGATGTTTTTGGAGGTTCAGGTCTGAGTCCATCACTACACCCAAATTATGGGCCTGATTGGTGGTTCTTAGCAGAAGTAACTGAAGCTGTGTGCTAACTTTTGATCTCTCCTCTATTGATCCAAAAATTATGACTTAAGTTTTATTTTTATTCAACTATAGAATATTTGGCCACATCCATGCATTGATTTCTTCCAAGCATTTACTCAGTGCTTGAACTGGTTTATAGTCCCCTGGTGACATGGTGATTTAGAGCTGTGTGTCATCTGCATAGTTATGGAAGCTGATGTTGTTGTTTCTTATGATCTGAGCTAGAGGGAGCATGTAGATATTGAATAGGAGGGGACACGGGATGGACAGGTGATTATTGTGGTGTCTGATGTAAGGTTTTCCAGGCGCTCGAACAGAATGTAGTGATCGACAGTATCAAATGCTGTACTGAGGTCAATAATACCAGCTCTGTGGTTTCTTCCACAGTCTGCATTTATGTGGATGTTAATTGTTGAAACACCTTGCAGCAAGAAGGTCCTGGGTTCAAGTACACCCCTGGGCCTTTCTGCATGGAGTTTGCATGTTCTCCCTGTGCATCCGTGGGTTCTCTCCCGGTACTCCGGCTTCCTCCCACAGACCAAAAACATGACTGTTAGGTTAATTGGCTTCTCCAAATTGTCCTTAGGTGTGAATGGTTGTTTGTCCTGTTTGTCTCTCTGTGTTACCCTGCGACAGACTGGCGACCTGTCCAGGGTGTACCCCGCCTCTCGCCCAGTGAACGCTGGAGATAGGCACCAGCAACCCCCGCGACCCCATGAGGGATTAAGCGGTAATGGATGGATGAATGGATGGATATATATATATATATATATATATATATATATATATATATATATATATATCCTTGCTGATAAAGGGGATGTCGGAGATGGGCCTGTAGTTCTGCGGAAGGAGTTTGTCCAAATTGTTCTTTTTCAGTGGTTTGATAATTGCTCTTTTTAGACACTGGGGGAATACACCTGACAGAAGGGACATGTTTATTTTCTGAGTCAAATCAGACGCTATGACAGGCAAAACTTAAAGACAGAAAGTTGTGGGTAGAACATTGAGGCAGCAGCAGGAGGAGGAACATAGCAGGTGAACAACTTCTTCTAAGCTTTTGTAGTTTATTTTGCTGAATTGGGACATTTTGTCAAAATCAGTTCTAGTTGGAGACAACGTTGGTACTGAACATACCCTTCATGAAGCCACTTTCACCACTTAGAGGAATTTTTCCACAAGCCGGCTGGAAACATCTGCAACATATTTTTTTTTAAGGGAGCAATAAGAGTGTTAAACAACTTGACAGCGAGTGCTTTTTTTGACTAACTAATGGTCTAACACCTTTCATCAGATGATGCAATACCTGTTTAAGTTTAAATACAGTTTTCATTACAAAGTATTTGTCTCTGGCTTTGGTTTCTTCTTTTTTGCAGTTTGAAGCTCAACTCATTAACCTCGTTATGATGCAGCAGCACAAAATGTGAACACTTAACATTTCATCTGGTCACCACTCATTGGCAGGTTTGTAACAAATTTTGACTGCAACTTCTTTTTTTTTTTCTCTTTGAATTTAGGTTTGGTCTCATCTTTCATCGAAACGAGCCTGTCATCTACAAGATCAACCTGGAGACAACATCTTATGTTAAAAACATCAGTTTATGGGAGTTCAACTGCGTCCCAAAGTCTGTGGCCTACACCCACGTGGGTGGGTACTACTTTGTTAACTGCAAGCCCGACTCCACCGGCGCCACGCAGCCCCAGCTCATCTTAGACAGCGTTACGGACAGCGTGATTGGGCAAAACCGTGACGTCACAGGCACCCCTTACATGTCTCCAGATGGCCATTACTTGGTCACAGTGGACGATGGCAATGGCCTGATGAGGATCCAGACCATATCCGAACGGGGAAAGATCCAGGAGCCCTTCGACATCCACACCAACCTGCACCTGGCCGATCTAGCGTTCCAACGCTCGTTCACAGAGATCCATCAGTACAACGTGTTCGGCAGCTCTGGCCGCCAAACTGACGTGCTGTTTGTGGAGCTGAGCACCGGCAAAGTCAAGATGATCAAGAGCCTGAAGGAGGCCATCAAGTCGTTTGACTGGCCGTGGAGCAGCAGGAACAGGATCATGGTGAGCAGCGGACTTTTCGGGCAGTACATCATGACACCATCCAGAGAGTCCCTTTTTATTCTGGACGGACGGCTCAACAAGCTCAACTGTGAGATCACTGATGTTCCCAAAGGCAACGTGGTTGCATGGGTCGGGGATTCTTAGTTCATGACATGAAGACTCACTGTGTTTAGTTTTCCGTCGAAGGTAAAGTTGCACTGAATTTTGTTGCTGATTGTTTAATTTTGTAAAAGCAACACAGTAAAAAAAAGAAAAAACAGATTTAAACCTAAATTGATTTGTTAGTCCACTGAATGACGGCTGCCATTGAAACTATTAGACCATGAGGGCATAACTGATTAGACTGTTTTTAAATAGTTTTTCCGTTTGACTTTTCCTGGACATTTAGCTCGGGCAGAAATGATTGGTAGTAACTGCTAACATTTTTCAGGAAAATCTTTATGAATTTGTAAATGTATGCAATTATTGGGTTTATTAAGTAATGTGAGAATGTTGTAGATAATCCCCTGACAAAAACAAAATTAATTGGCAGAAATACTGGAATACTGTACATACTATGTTTGTCCAGATCAACTCTAGCAGTTGAAGTTCACCTGTCCCCGACTTTTTCCTTGTGCCTTTAAGGAAAACACCCTCCATCTGAGGAATAAGCAGTTATTCCCAGTGTGGTTGCAGACTACACCTCTTTTTTTGACCCCTGCATTCGTGGTGAGTGTGGTTCTTATCGAATCCGCCGCTCTCATCTGTATGTCCGTCCATCGCAGCCGACTGTCTAATTAAAACGAGCCCTTGCTGTGATCCCATCTTGTTTGAAGAGGAGACGGAGGGCTTCATTACGGCTGCACATACTGTAACCTTTGATCCAAAATTACAACCAGCTTTGGAGGGTTTTGACCACTAGAGTTTGTTTTCTCCTTTATATTCCAAAGCGGAAAAATGAAAGTCTGTGGTGATGCTAAAAACATCCCAGGTTTACACACCAGGTTATCGCAGAATGGCTCTCGGCACAGAGTCAATATAGGAATTGCTTAAACAATATATTAAGATTTAAATTTCCTTGGACCAAAAGAAAGATCTTAATGTAAAGTTCAGTGTGGTTAACATGCTTTGTCTGCTCTGCTTTGCAGCATGTTTTCAGTGGATGTTTTGTGAACTAATGAAAAGCCAGGACTCTGGAGGATGGTGTAGTTGTGGTTTTGTGTAGACGGTATTTGAGGATAAGCCTTGAATGTTAGAAGCAACTTTTTCAGATGCTTCTGCAGTAGATTTGTAGCTTGTAAGACATGGAAACCTTCTCCTGCTGGACATATTTCTATGCATTTCCACCCTTATACACTAACTCTAAAACACAATGGGCAAATGTAACTTAAATTGAGTTTGAACCTTAAATGTGTGTTTATTATATAAAGTTTTTTTCTGTCTTACCTGTTCAAACTTCCTCGTATATATATTTTGATTTTAATTTAATTTTTCCCGTCACATTTTTTCCTCTCCTTGAGTTAAGACGGTAATGCTGATAATGAACTCTGTTCTGTACATAGCTGCTGACTGTGAATCCATTAGTTTTTCATGTGTGCACACACTGCTCATTTTAAAACCAAATACTCAGCACAGTCCTTTTACAGAATGAAAACACTCAACTGTTATCTTCTTCCTGTTCCTCAGCACATTGTGATCAAAGCTTTCAGCTTCATATATCCATGTGTTGTATGTTCCTTCATGTGATTGTTATTTAAAAAGAGAAATCCCGCTTGTCATTTTACTCAATAATAATAAAAAAAATTGATAAAAACACAAGTGTATCTTTTTATTCAGACGTGAAATCTACAGTCGCTGGTGCACATTTGAAAGGTGAAAAGTTACACTTGGCAGCAGAGCTGCCGATTACTATTCAGCAACAGCTGCAACAAGAACAAGGT
Source organism: Fundulus heteroclitus (assembly GCF_011125445.2). Classification (NCBI taxonomy): domain Eukaryota; kingdom Metazoa; phylum Chordata; class Actinopteri; order Cyprinodontiformes; family Fundulidae; genus Fundulus; species Fundulus heteroclitus. Next base: position 12,776,832 of record NC_046383.1, read on the forward strand.
CAGAGCTCTGGTGTCCCTTTGGGTGTATTTATCCTGAAGCAGTAGGTGTATTTTTTTATTTAAATGATTGTTATAAAATGGAATTAACAGCTTTGAAGGTCCGTGGCATTATGAGAGACAAAGCTATATGAGTTGTGGTGCAATCCGGTTCCCTTTGTCTACTTTTTAAAGTGTTCCTGTTTCTAAGTGCATTCATTTTCTGACTGACAGAAGGTCAAGTGGGAATTAACCACCAAATCTATCTTGTTTTACATTTTATTCCTTAAATTGAGTGTTTTCTCGGTGAAAGATCTTGAAATACGATTTGGGTGGAAAGTAAGTAAATACATTAATCATCTCTATTTGGCTATGAGTGCGTGCACAATCAGGGAAACTGACTTTGTGCACACAGTGTAGACATTTGACATACATTAACTAAGTACAAATAGATGTTTTACTGAGGCAGCATCCGCGGTGCCATCTTTGATCAGACTGTGAACAAAGAAACAATATTAAAAAAAAACTCAAACCTTTGTTGCCAAGCATGAGCAGGAAATGCATTCCAAGTGAATTATAAATGATTGAGACAATGACACCGAACGTTGTGAGCTTCTATGTTAGGAAGCAGTAATGGGGCATTTCTCAAATTATGTCACATTTTTCCCAAGACAGCCTGGTTTCCCGGCTGGTCAGACAGGAAGAGTGCAAATTACATTGGCAGCAACCACAATACTAATCATTTTGGAAGATGGCGACATTCCGGGAGCTTCATCTCAACTTGCTTCAACAGAGAAACCCAAAAAATGAGCAGAAAGAAAGCAGTTTTAGTAGAATGGTAGGATAGACTGTCCTCTCTTCTTTCACAAAGGATCAAACCCGAGGAAGAAACCCGCTGAATCCACGCAGAAATGCAGCTAATACTAAGAAAATTATATATTATTACAGGCCTATGCTTTAATTTGTTATAGAGCTCATTGCAGAAAATAGACTTAAACAGTCAATCATCCTCGCTGTAATCAGACACTCAGATCCCGTCTCACCTTCACTCACACACACACACACACACACACACACACACATACCTCAGCAAACATACACGAACAAGATCACTGTGAGAGAAACATCGACTTGATCCATGAAGAGAAGCAGAAGCCCAGCAAGAAAACCACAACGCAGCCACTTCTAATTATCACAAATGCAGGTATACACCGGGACTTTTACTGCTTGTAAAGTAGTAGTTGTGGGGGAGGGGGGCTCCGCTCTCTTGCTGCTCGGTTTTGGAAGATCAATGCAAAGAAAACTCCCTCCACATGATCACAATCATGGCTAGTCACTCCAGCAGATACCAACGCAGCAGTGGCGTTTTGTTGTTGCCATATTATTGACTGTTGAGGCGATATTCAGGTACACAGATCTGGTCACTATTGGACTCAAGCAAGTAAACTAGTCAAGCGTTACTGCTCTGCTTGCACGACCACAAGATGGCCGTGACGCATGAGTCTAAATTCAGTAATTTGACATCATTTGAGGAATGCCCTATTGCATTTTTAAAATAATAAAGCTAGTTTAGAGAAGTCCGGTCACAATCAGAATTCAAACTGCTGAAAGTACTTAAAATATAAAATTATTACGTACTGTTCAATAAATAAGCTTTTTTAATTAAGAGTAATTTTCATTCGAAGGTCCTTTTATGGGGGCAGCCATCTTGGTGAAGAACAGTACTGTGACGTCAGGTCGCGGAATCCCCTGATTTTTCCTTATTGACCGGACTTCCCCTTTAACAGCAAGTAATATGTCAAAAGTTAGTTATGTTTCTTTTGTTGTGAAATTAGCCAAAGTTATTTAATACAATGTCCAGATGGTAAAACCAAGATCTGGCTGGTTGGTTAATAGCACGACTCTACAGCCAACAGCTACAGATACATTCAAAGTGTCTTACTGGAAGTCTCCAGGTTTAGCAACAACTTTAATATTCCCTATTATTATACCTGAGTATGCCATATTATCAATAATTGTGCAATATTTACTCTGGTATTTATCTAGTTTTTGCCCTTTCTGATAGGCTCATCCTCTGTTGCTTTAGAACCAACTATAGATAATCTTAGCTTGTTTTTTCACTATTATAAATTGTGCTAACTCACTCTGTCTTTGCCACTGCCAAGCCCGAATTTCTCCATTGTGGGAAAATAAAGAAATGTCTTATCTGTTTTGCTTTTACATTCTCGGATGTACCGCAAATAGCAGAATGGCTTATGTTATGACTGTTCACCAGAAGCCTTTTATCCATTACACTGACCTCTATAGGTTTACTTATCTTCCAATATCTTACAGTAATGCATGAAATGATCCTTCAAAACTGCAGAAGTTGCACACTTGTTGCACAAAGTTACTTCTGTCTAAACAGCTTACATTCAGCTTCATCTACAAAACAAGCAGGACAGTCAAACTGCTTTGTACATAACCTGCATCACTGCATAAATCATTAATACTGACTTTGAGACCCTTAAGAGAGGATTTATAGGGATTTGATATATTTAATTTTGCAGATAAGCTACTGAAATGGCTGAATGACTTTTGAAATATCTTTCTACAGGAACAATTGCTTGTATGTTTTGATAGTTTTCCTATCTCATCTCACAGGAAATACTGGCTGATTGAAAAGGCTTCTCTTAAACTCGGTGGTGTGCTGGAAAGATAATTCAGCCATTTGAATCAGGTGTATTGAAGACAGATCAAATCTAAACCATGCAGGACGGAGGGTCCTTAGCATTTGGATTGTAAACACAGTCCTAATGGAAGGTATATCAGACTTGAGCAGAGTGGAACGGTATAAGGTTCATAAAAAAAATCAAAAAAGGGTAAAACATCCAACTCTGTTTTCACTGCCAAATAAAAAAAAAACAAGTTCCTAATATAGTATTATATTATATTCTACGGCAAGGCAGTTAGCATCAGGAGTTACTTAGCTTCTAGTAAGTAAAAATCGTATTTCTATGAGGGTGCAATACTAGGATATTGTCAGCATGAAATTAAATATGATTATTAACAACTTGCATAACTTCAAAATGTTTATTTATTTATACAGGCTTAAAATATTTCTCATACATAAGTTTTAAATATTAAAATTTGTTACTCTTCTATTTTCGCTTAAGCACTTAATTTCTGCCAAAGCAAAAGCTGCTCTCATAAAATGTTTAAAAGGAAGTCAAGTGTTAAAATATTTAAATATTTGCTAATGCTTTTATCTCAAAAACCCAGATTTTAAAACATATAGGTATTTGGCCAGTTAACCTGTAGTTTCCTTCAAACAGTGATCAGGATAAAGCAGAAACAATGCAAGTAAAATAAAAGGTGTAAATAGCTGCAATCTTAAAGAAACAGAAAAACAAGAGAAAAATTACTTTCAGTTTCAAATGACTCCCCAAGTTTACTGTGTGATAAAGAGTCAGTTTGATAGCCAGAGACCAAGACTAAACGCAAGTTAAAATGACCACTTCCCACTTCGTCAGGATGAAAAAGTGTTAAGATTTTGTTGATTAAAAAAACTAAACTCAAAAGATTTCCTGAAGCTAGATTAGAAGTACACCACGATTAAATTTGGATCCAATGAAACCCCCAAGGAGGCAGGTGTGACTTCATTGAGCCGCCTGACAGAGTGTTGAATTGTTCGCTCACTGCAAAAACGGAACTAAAAATAGGTAAAATTTTCTTAAAATTAGTGTATCTGTCCTTGATTTGAGCAGGTAAATAAGATGATTTGCCAATAGAATAAGATTTTTGCACCTAAAATAGGAACAATTCATCTCCATCATCTTATTTCAAGTGCAGGATGTCTGATTATCTTAATTTATGGATCAAAATACTCATTCCATTGGCAAACAATCATATTTACCTGCTCAGATCAAGGACAAAAACACTATGTTTAAGAATATTTTGCTTATTTTTAGATCCGTTTTTGCAGTGCTGGTTTTGAGAACTTGGAACAGTCATCAACAGCTGTTTGGTTCTACCCAGGGCATTATCGAGGTAGTGGAGGAAAACGGATGTGTGTGAATGGTCAAATCTAAGCGTTTGTGGTCACTATTCTAAAGCTGTTAAAATCCTTAGACGAGGTCACACTCTGCCACTTCTCATAAACCGTGAAAGACGTGTGGTTCTTTCCTTCACCAGCAGGTCGGCAGATCTTCAGAGAAGTAAGAAGCCCTTCCACATGATCACTGTGCTGTTGTGATAAACACTCTCTAATGCATTCCTTCCCACAGCAGTCCCAATTCATATTCCTCCCTGACTCACACAGGCCTGTAGTTTATATTAATATTCCTCCTAACTGAACTCCCTTTAATAAAACAGCTGTGCCAATAGAAAATGCAGCCCCAGCAGTCCTTTAATTATCTATTGTCAGTCCTTTATCTTCTAGCGGTCGCTTGGGAGGGCTTTGAACTCCTCAGTCAAGTCTCACCTCCATCAGGAGAATTTAACACCACACTCTGCCTCCTGCTATTACTCCATTCATAAGGCAAGCAGCATAATCAAGCCAGCAGCTCCTTAATCAGCCTGCTAAAGCCTGTAGACAGTTCAACCTCCCTGCTCCAACCAGCGCAAGGAGTCCCATGACTGATTGAGGCCATGGGTGGTGCTGCACCTTGTTTCAGTTGTGATTCTTGATCCTCCATTTCCCTGCCCTCTTTCTCATTCCAGCACAGTCACTACTTCTGTGTAGCTGTGGATCACAGCTGGGGTGGTGGTGTGGGGGGGTCTAAGAGGGTTTTTTTTTTCAGTTTGTTTATAAATTAAGGCCAATGTGTAAAGATTGGTCTCAGAGACCAAAATGTCGGCTTGAAATTAGCAAAGGTTCGAAAGCTAATTTGTGTATCCTATCTGCCGTCCACTATAAAACACTTCAAAATCTTCAAAAGCTTTGGTGTATAGGCTTGCAACAAATAAATAAAACATTCATGGATTTTACTTCATCAGTGCTGTTTCTGTTTTGTCAATGAATGTTATTTTGTCTTGGTGCAATGTTCTCTTTTGTTCTGTGTGGAGATGCAATCAGCTGTGACAAGATTCAAACAGTTTCAGAATTTTCCTGGAAATTGAAAGATGTTTTGTTGTTGTTGTTGTTGTTATTGTTAAGCTATGAATTACTCAAGTGGCAAAGGCAATTAATAACAAAGTCAGTGATTTTAATCAAAATAACCTATTTGGAGTGTCACCTGATTATCAGGAATTAAAAGCCAAACATCTCTCAGCGTCTGTTAGCCACTATTTCATGAAACCCTCCCTGGTGAGGGGTGGTTTTATAGGACAGTAGATGAATGGATGAACATCCCTACACACATATTCAGAATAAAAACATTTTCTTCTACTGATTCTAAGACTTTATTAAGAAAATACTTGTGTTTTCAGTTAGAATACTTTGGTCAGTGAGAGTCTTGATCAAGCCTAGTAACATTTAACTAAACTAGCACATAAACATTAAAAGAATAAAGAAAACAAATACATTGCTGACAAAAAACAACGAAAAGGAAAAATTAAATATAAAAAATGATATCAACAAAACAATGCTATGTTTCAATATCTACCAAAGTTTGTTTTGGGGAACAGGAATGCGTTCAAATTAGCTGATTAACTGGAAGCTAGCGGAGAACAACAGTCGCTAAGTTCTCAAACAAGTAGTTCACAAAGCAAAGCAGAAGGGAAAAAGAGATTTAAATTAAATAAAAAGTTAAAAAAAGTAATTTGCTGAATTACACATCAATAACATTTCGGACAATAGATTGCCATTGTCGTGTTAACTTGCCATCCCAGTCGCTGATCGAATGGAAGAACAAACAAGTTGGCTGCATGCTAAGATGAACAGGATGAAACAAGCTGTAAACACAGCAAAACACAATGAAATAAACTACATTTACATCATTTTATGTTAAACTTAGGTTCCCTGCCCGGACACAAAATCTTAGTGTGAACCCTGTGATGAACAGGAGAGCATGTGGAGTTCAGCAGCTCAGATGAACAAAGCAGATGTGACGGCTCATTCTGGCGAGCATCTGGTCGGACTGGTTCAGGCGTCAGTGGTAGCGGTTTTAAATGGAGTCTTCTTCAGGGCAGAGGATGAAAAAGCTGCTTCCCAGGCAGAGACTACCCGTCTCTTCTTTCTCTTTCTCTGGAAGCTTCAGCCAGTTTCAGGCAGCTAGTGGTATTTTTAGCCTGGGTTCAGTCAACAAAAACACAAAAAGCAGGTTGACTTTACTTTGGATAGAAGGTCTCTTAGAAGATGGAGTCTTTCCAGCGAGTGAAAACAAGACGTGTCCTCCACAATGCAGCCTGCAGAGAGCTGTGGTCATGGAAAAAGAAATGTTGCCACATGCAGAGTTTTGTAGCTCACTGACGTCCTCCTTCCTGGGAGCTGTTATAAAAATGAAATAACACTGGGTATTCTGGGATTCGGAATACTTTACCAGTCTCATTTGTTTTATGTGTGATGCTCAGTCTTTGTTCTCCATCTATTTCTGAGCCCAACATTCTTAACATTACCACTTACAAGTTATACTGCCAACCTTCTTAGACGTAGGAATCCTTAGAGGGAAGAAACCTCAAGGTTCTGTATCAGTGATGTATGTAATTTAGGAAATTCAGTTTTAAGAAGTTATTTATGTGAAAACTGCAGTTATGTTGAGACAAGAAAGCAAATTTTTTAGCAGATAGCAGGAGATCTGAATGGAACAGGGCAAAGTTGCTCTGTTTTATAATTTTGGGTTTCATCCTCTGTCATAGCATATGCTGGATTTGGCTGTTTTAGGACATCTCAGAGTTAAGGTAATGATCTGAAATGTTCTAGAACATATTTCAGAAGACAGCTGTTTTCAGCATTAGCTGTTCTAATCACAAATATAAGACATCAACTGTTGAATCTATTGCTTTATAACCTTAGTAAACCCTGTTTTACATTATTACTCTTTCTCCATATTTTCACTTGCACATGCAGGATAAACCCCCTCCGCCCCTTCCTAACCCCTTTCCTCATGTCTGTCCTTGTTCACGGCCTTGTCACCTCTTGCATTCACTACTCTAACTATCTCCTTTTTGGTCTCCCTCACAAATCCCTGCATAAGCCTCACATGGTTCAAAATTCAGCAGCTGGCATTATGACCAAAACCCCCTCATTCCAGCACATCACCCCTGTCCTCCAGCAGCTGCCATGGGTTCTGTTTAAATGAAGAATAGAATTAAAAATTATTCTGTGCACATTCAAAGCCATTAACAACCTCGCCCCCCCTAATCTGTCAGATCTTCCACACGTCGTCACCCCCTCCCGCTCCCTTTGGTCCTCTTCCTCTGTCCACCTCACCGTGCCTTCCAGCCGTTTCAGTACCACGGAGAGCAGAGCATTCAGCCATTCTGCTCCCTCCCACCAGACAGCCACAATATTGACTTTCTCCCTCTGTTTAAATCAAAACTCAAAATGCACTTGTTTAAGAAATCATGCTCTCTGTAACTTTATTGCATTTTAACTCTTGTTTATGCTGTGTTTTTAAGTCCTTAAGTGACCGGAAAGGCGCATTTAAATTAAATGCAATAATTTTACAGTTACTGCTTTGATTCAGGGTGTGATGTCATCTATGCTCTCAATACAAATAAATACTTGAGGCAGCAAGCCTAAAAAATATATTCAGTGCTGTTTTTATATATTTTATATTAGATTACAATACAATGTTAGTATTGTAATTGTTTAATACAATGAAACGCTTTAGAGTAGCTCTCAATTGGCAGGGGGACATCACACACTTGTATATAGTAAAGATTTACAACAGATATTACAAAAAACAAAGGTTAACAGCACTCAGAATATGTACTCTCTTCTGTAAATGGGATAAAAACTGTTTTTGTGTCTGTTGGATTCTGTTTTAATCGAGAGGCACATTCCTGGATTTTACACTTGATTATTGTTGTTTAAATATTAATAAATATGTAAAAATAAATCAAAGCATAACTGTCCCTGTTTCCTAATTTTTATCTTGATGAGATGTATTGCTTTTTATGTACAGGCTAGAAATGTCCCCAGATTTGATTTCAGAAATCTTAAGATAGCAGTCACCATCAGCTCTTCTGTTTGCACAGCTTGTTCTGTTTACATGCCGATCGGCTTTAGCACGCCGTTCATACACTTATTTTGAATGATGGTACTAAAAGGTACTTACTTGTTTACTTAGAGGGGTTGCTAAATACCTACACAGCACCCATCTTCTTTTTTCTTAAAGGGTAACTCAACCCAAATCAACTATCTTTTGCCAATAAACTGTTAACATGGTTGTCTTATTTTCCACATATCCTGGTCATAAGGCTAAGCTTTAAACTTTCCTTTTTGACAAAGTTTATAGTTAGAGTAGTTTATGTTACCCTGAGCTACCTCTATAGTTATGCTGCTATAGGCTTAGGCTGATGGAGGACATCAGGGTCTATTTCTCTCACTCTACTGAGTTCTCCTACTGTTCTCCATTTTGCATTGCTAGTTGTTATTTCAACTTTTAACTTTTTGTTCTCTCTCTTTTTTCTTCATAGTAGGTACACCTCGTCTGGCGTTCTGTTAGCTGTGACATCATCCAGGGAAGACAGATCACCCACTATTACCATATAATTACCATATGCATGCTCAGTATGAGGGATTGCTGCAAAGCCATCAACAATGCAGACGACTCTCCCTGTAGCTCTACGCTCTTTCAGGGGGAGTGAATGCTGCTTGTCAAGACTTGATGCAATCAACTGGGTTCCCTTAGAGATTTTTTTTTTTTTACCAATCTGTATAATCTGATTGAATTTGACTTTGGAAAGTGCCTTGAGATGACATGTTTCATGAATTGGCGCTATATAAATAAAATTTAATTGAACTGAAATTGAATCATTTTCACAAATTAATGCTTATTTGTTGAAATCCTGCTTTTGTGTCCAAACTCGTCAGCATGGCACCCTCTTAGGGTTAAACAATGGCTTGCATTGAATTTTCAATCCGTATTTGTCATGGTTTTTAAAGGGGAAGTCCGGTCAACAAGGAAAAATCAGGGTATCATTAGCTATAACTAAAACTAATACGTTTGTGGTTATTTAATATACTTATCTTTAATCAATAAGAAAATAAAAACATAAATCGTCGTCTGAATCACTGTGTATGGGGGCTGACATTACTGCCCATATTTGGGCAGTAAGGGGCGTTTGACATCACATCCTGGGGCGTGGAAAAGCGGAAGCGGCGACAGCATTTCTCTCCGCTTTCCATGCAAAGTCAATAGGAGCCGTTCTACATAGCTGTGATCATCAAATATTTTTTCGGATTTCCAGAGGACTTCACCGCTGACATTCCCAAGAGTTATTGCTGAAGCATCAATGCCCACGTGCATGGCTATCGGATGTTCCAACACAACTGGTAAAAGTAGAAAAAACATAGCTTATTTCAACTTCCCGATTCATGAGCCACCGGGCTCTTTGCTGGATTGCCAACTTGAAGAGAACGGATTTGCCATCTAACTTCTGGCCAGAGAGAAAACACGTCATATGCAGCAACCATTTTAAAGAAAATTGTTTTGAACATGACATGAGAGCGAGGATTTTCGGTAAGTTATTTTTTATTTTAGAATTTTATATGTAGAATTTGCGGGGATGGTCACCGAGCAGAGGGGCGGAGGGATACCACATGTGATGTGGTATCCCTCCGCCCCAGCATGTGCTGGAACGCTTTTACATTTTAATATTTATACAATAATGACCACCTGCCCTTTTCACTAGAGGGCAAATATATAACTTAAGTCACTTCAGCGATCTCTCCTCCGCTGTGTGTGTGTGTGTGTGTGTGTGTGCGCGCTCCCCTGCAGCGCCGGCAAAGCCGTGCTGCGGCGGAGCGCGCGCACACACACACACACACACACACGCTTGTATATATATATATATACTGTAGGACCCGACTGAGTTTGCACTGGAAATAGGTACGCTGGATTCCGTCAAAAGTCCGGTTTCTGTCAAGAAACTCTTCTAAAAAAATCCATATTGCTATCAGATGATGATAGCTCCACGTAGCTCCCATCACTGTCACTAAGTACTTCATCACTCTCTGCTTCGTACAGAACACCAGTCGTCACCATGTTGGAAAATAGTGCGCCGTGACAAACAGAGCGTTGAAACTTGCTCAACTGCGGGTCCGCCGAGTGACGTCAAAAAATGGGAGGTGACAGTACTATTCTTGACCAAGATGGATTCTTCCACATAAACATGATTAAATGAAAATTATTCATAATTAAAAAAACGTATAATTTTTTGCACAGTATGTAGTAGTTTTATATTTAAAGTACTTTCAGCAGTTTGAATTCTGATTTTGACCGGACTTCTCCTTTAAATGTTTGGCCCACATGCAGAGACAGACGGAAACAGGAACAGTTTTAAGATGTTTAATTTAAGGCTCAACAAAGGGGAAGCACACGATATGTGCGACAAACGAGGTCTGAACGTCAGAGCTGGAACGACTGCGGGAAGAAAGAGGATATGTTTACTAAGGATCAAAATGTTCCAGAAGCTGCGCCGCTTACCGTTTGGTTAGGGAGACCTGTCCAGGGGGATGAGTGAAAAAGGGACTCTGTGACTGTAACTCGATGATGGTAACTGGTGGCTGAGTGACAGGAGGGCTGGCAGATGGAATGCAGGCGGACAGCACCACTGTGACGGCAGCCAGGAGGAGCAGCTGGAAGAACCAGAGTGTAGCTGATGAACCAGGTGAAACCAGGAAGGAGGTTCTCACGCCCAGCTTGGTATCACCAAGGGGGTGTGAGAGGAGATGCCAGAGCACAATCTGAGTGGCGGGGATTCGGATGACTGGTTCACTGAGCACGACGCCAACACAGGTGAGTAAATCCAAACACGACAAACTGGAGAATAACAGGAGACAGGAATAGTCCAAAAACTGGGTTTCCAAAAACTTAAATGTACGAAGCAAGGGAGACAGATCAGTGGCCTAGTTCTACCACGACGGGGTAACACTCTGACGTCTTCCAGCTGTCTGTGTACTCCTTTTAAAGCCAGAGACGAAGGTTATTTGATGAGTCGCAGATGTGGGCCAAGCCCACCCGGCAACTGCAGCCACCTGTGAAGCAGAGTTAGAGCATGGAAGACAGAGAACCCCGACAGTATTGCTATTGGTTCAAAAGTTTTTGTGATTTCATTTGACGTCAGTAGCTCTGCCGCTGTGGGGATATGGCAAGCTGAATTAAAATTTAATCAGTAAGGTTATCTAGGCGAGATTCTAATTATAGATATCCAAAATGTAATTTTGACTAGTCATAATGTCACCATGACTAGTATAAATTTTAAGATATCTGCAACATAAGCAAAATTAGGTTGCAGATATCAGTAATTAATATAGTCTATAGATTAATTGTTAATGTTTGCCATACCTGTCTCACAGGCAGATAGCTCTGTCTCGTCCTGAAATCTGCCTGCATTAAAAATCAGTTCTCTAAAAGGTTATTGAGTTCTAACTCAGCAAGTTAGTTTTAGTAAGAGGTTAGTATTTATCCAGTATACCTATGCAGTGCTTGCTGTTTAAAAATGCCTATTTGCTAATTGATTCCAACTATTGTTTTTTAGTGCCTCACCTCACCAGGCAAGTATTCATAAAACAATAACTGACAGATTGACAGCTTTTTGGGTATTAATTCCTCATAATCAGATTTTGCCCTGACTATTACTAACTCTTTTAGCAGTTCCCTTTGGCACTTGTCAATAGTTATTCCTAGCCAACCCAAACCTATTGTTACACAGCATAAGCTAATAGGTTATGTGAATGTGACTTAAAAATAAATGTACAGGGTTTTTTTTTTACTCTTGTTCAGACCCAGTAGTGACGTGTGTCCTGCCTGATCAGGAAGGATGTGAGCAGACGATCCAAACGACGCGAAATCACACGTGACATTAAAATCCAGACTGCGTGCTTACATCAGTTACTTGCTTTGCAATACAAATATTACCAGTCATGTCACATAACTAGCTGTCAGATGAGCAATCAACATGCCTGCTGATGTATCTATAACATCCCGCCATCGCTTGCACTCTATCATTAATACATCAACACAGCAGGGAGTCATCCAAGTCACATTTTTTGTGAGGTTATTTTGGCTGCTCATGAGTACCTGTATAGCTCAATAGACGCAATATGAGAGAAGAAGCAGAATGTGTAAGATTTCAAAGCTCAGCATCCCTGGGCAGAGATTTATACCCGTAAAACATCACCACAGTAAAAAGATGGGCTGTATAAATATGACAGGACATTACACATGAGAGGATTTTGTGCTTTCCAGGAGTCATTTTATGAGGTGGTGACCGCAGCAGTTTCCAACAGCCACAAATGTGATAAAAAAAGTAATGAAAGCATACACAACATCTGAGACAAATTCACTTACCCATACAGTGTCCACTAATCAATAAAATACCGACTGGTAAGAGCCCTTTCTATTACTTAGAAAGGTCCAGCAGGTAAAACAAATCTTCTTCAGAGTCTTCCATATGGATGTTAAGCAAATGTGGAAAATTAGCTAACAGCTGTGCTAATTTTGCCAACAGTTTCTACAGAAGATGTTTTATTTTTAAAGAGCTGTATAAATAAAGCTGCTGCTTAAGGGGAGTCATGCTATTTCATTAGGTGATCCTTCAATGTGTCCCAGGACATATTGTGTTCAGACAGCTAAATTAATAATGATACATGTTTCCTAAGCCACCTATGAAGGGTGTCTGGAGAAATAAAAAAAACCTCCATGCATTTTGAGTGCATTCACACCTGTATTATCGTTGTCCAAACAACATCTAATATATTAGGTCACATGTCAATAGATGTAAACAGTGTTGTAGTACTCGAGTCCGAGACTCGAACTCGAGTCCGAGTCATTAGCTAAATTTAGAGACTCGTGACTTGACTTGGACTTGCGCACTGATGACTCGAACTTGGACTCGGACTCCTACATTCAGATCATTCTGACTCGGAAATTGAGAAAAAGACTCGACTTTTTTTTATATAATTAGGCTATAATTTTAATATGTCATTAGAATATTATTTGGTGTATGATTTTAATATCTAAATGTCGTACCGCGCACGTGACGTCACCATCTCATGAGCAACGCCCCTTGCCGCTAAGGTCGGGCAAACGGTGTGAGAGCGCACGTAGCAACCAGCCGTTACACATGCAACAGATACAACTATATGACCGACTTTACAGCTGTTAAACTTTCACAAGAGGATGTCCCAGGCGCCCATTTTACTGGTAGAACTGTGGAACAACATACCAACGTTCAGCTCAAACGATGGATTGAGTGTCGAGGGCTTAGAAAGACTGCAAAACTGGCCAAGTTGATAGGAAGGTAAGTCGGTGTTTTTCTCCTGCTCTGCGTTCATGGCGTCAGCGGCTGTTTTTTTTTTTCTGTTTGTAGTCACCGTCCAGGAATCGGTATAAATTTTCCGGCCCGCCGAACAATTTAGTCCGGTCCGGTGGCCAAATGCATTATCATTATCAAACGGCTATATCTCCTCGCTGCATCGACCGATCCACACCAGATTTGTTGTGAGTCATGGGGGAACGCTGCCGAACGCGTTTGTGGGAATCGCCCGGTGGACGGGCGAGGAAAATGCGTGACAGCATCTGCGGTGGCGGGCGGCCGGCGGTGCGCGAACCCCGCCCGCCGGCCGGCACCGCGGCGGTGAGCGAACCCCGCCCGCCGTCCGGCACCGCGGCGGTGTGCGAACCCCGCCCGCCGGCCAGAGCCACGGCGGTGGCCAATAGGCCGGAGCGCGCTTGGCTTCGAGGGCCGATCGACGCCGCTTGCGGGTTTAACATCCTTCATATGCGGCCTATCAGCGTACCTCGAGTCGCTGTTGCGCGTTCCATAACAACAATGTTTAAAAACCATGGTTAGGAGACGTCTTAGACTTGGAAAAAAGCAGTCGTTTTACCGAGTAAAACCAGGGTAACTACAGCGAAAGAGTTATCAGTGCAATGGAATGTTACTGCTTCATGTCATACATCACACGTCAATAGTGACTCGACTCGGACTTGACTCGGATGAGTAGTGGACTCGACTCGGATTTTTTTTTTTAATGACTTGGACTTGACTCGGACTTGAACACTGGTGACTCGAACCTGGACTCGGACTCGAGGCATAGTGACTTGACTACAACACTGGATGTAAATAAGATCCTTGCGTTGAATTTATCAGATTTATAATCTGACCAGGATATGTTGCCTATAATCAGTTGTGCAATTAGGTCATGAGCAAAGAGAATGAATAATAACCTTAAAGAGTTTTAATAGGAAGCATCTAGCCAAAAGTCATTTGTAAATGGACTTAGTCAATGATTGCTTGTCATAATGGTGAACAACAGAGTGTGGGAGATCGGGGCAAAGGAAACAGAGGTGAAAAACAGAACACGGCTTCATGTTGACTGGATTATTTTAAAGCATTTTGTGTAGATAAAGTAGTGTTATACTTTTCAATTACTAAAAATTATGGAGAGATTGAGACTGAAAATGTCTCAACGCAGCTTCTGAAACATTTCCCCCTGGTTTTATCCTTAGTAAATGTCCCCTTGCATTGACCCTGCCAGAACATGAGCCTGATGTTGGTGAGGAAAAGAGGTCTCAGAGACATGATGAACTTTAGCTGCCACAACTACATCTGTCAAGATGCTGTAAAGTGTTGATTCTGCTCACTGCAGGCTTACTGGGCTAAAAGAAGACAGGAAAGCTGCAAAAACGTGGATGCAAATTTTAAAGCGTCAGACCTAGTCTAAAAACAGAAACTGTTCTTCTTCAGACTGCACTTCAGTTGTAAACACGTAAATGGTGAGTACATCCCAAGATCAAAAAGAGCCTTCCTCACTCTTCATCTATGCAAACTTTGTTTTGCTTTGCATGTTGCTTTTTCAACAGTTATAAAACCCAGTCATGCTTTGACATACTGTAGGTTTAGTAATGAATGCATCATGGTAAATCCATCCTGACCTTTACGACATCAGAGAATGGAAAGATATAAATGAAAATCCAAAATATTTGAATCTGAATATGTATATTGGACTGAAATTTAAATAGTCTTTTGTCAGAAAGAGGACCCATTTAGAGGTTCTAAAGATTTTCTGGTAGGAGATCATCAGTGAAGTAAAAATGGGCAAAGATTTCTCAGTCACAGCTGACTCAACCCCAGATATAACACGTATTGATTACATGCAAGTATAAAGGACATCAACCCTCGTGTTTCACCACACTTCATATCCAGTTACTCTCAATAGTGTCGTCTGCTGTTATGGCCTGTTGAGCAGTAGCTCAATAAAGACAATTTGTAAAAATGTAGTTTTCCACTCATATTTCCAAATGGCAGTCTTTTAGTTTTTCTGCGCTTCATGCTTCAGTTTAGAGTTGCACAATTTACTGAATAGGATTCTTATTCAAATTATGAGTGTTTGAAATGTTACTATTGGAATGCATTGCTTGGATTAAAAAGCAGGGCATTATCTTTCAAGTGCCACATATTTCTGATTCAAACAATGCATCCTAATAATATATTTGGTCAGTTGTGAGGCCTTGTCACACCAAATGTGTATTTTTAGTAACTTAGATGCCACATCTTAGAAAATGGTGGGGATGATGAAATAATGGAAAATAGTCTAAAAAAGACAGATTTTGGTTAATCATACTAAACAAAATGTAATAAATGAGATGGAAATTAGTGCTATGAAGACAAGACCTCAGATTTCTCCACACACACACGTCGATGTGCAGGCACTTAACCTCGAGTTCCCTACCGATCTGCATATCGGTGTTTGAATGTAAGCGCATTAGTGAGTGCGATTGGGTGAATGTGGCTATAGTGTACAGCGCTTTGAGTGGTAAGTATCACTGGAAAAGTGCTGTATAAGTTCAGTCCACTTACCATTTACCATGAACACTAGCTCATTCAATGCCTACAATGGACAACCCATCAGCTCAAAAGGCAAGTGCAGACTCTAAGTAAGAGTTAATGCAAAAGAACATAACCTCATGTCTGTAGATGTGCCAGTGGACAAGGTTCATGAGGTGAGAAAGCATGTGAACAATCAGGCATAGTGAAAAAAGATTTACTGCATCAATATGAATCTACAGAGGTTTTTAGAGTCCATAATGGATCAGTATACGCACATATTTAAGAGTTTGATGTTTTACCTTACAGGATACAAGTAAAAGATAATGCAGAATCTGCTTTTTATGCTCCCAGGTGGGTGTCAGCAGCATTAAAAGACAAACTGATGCAAGAACTCGAGTGAAAGATGTCTGTGGGAGTTATTAAAAAGTGAAGCAGTATGCTGAGTGTAATTCTAACTCTATAATTTTTATCTAAAAAGTCAAATGGGGATTTAAGAGTGTGCATGGATTCCTAAGACTTGAATGCCAACACAAAAATAGAACAATATCAGATTTCCAAGAGATGGAATTGCAAGTGAGATTGCTGGTGCACAGTATCAGGGAGCTGGACACATCTCATGGGATTTGGTGGACAAAACTATGTGAAGATAGTAATGTTTCGCTAAAGAGTCTCCTGCAGAACTTATGACGGGGAGAAGCATTCGCACCACAATTCCTTCTGCTGTGAAAAAAGGACAAAACATCTACAAAACAGACAAAAGCATATTATGATGAGCTCAAGATTCTAATGTCTGGAGTAAAAAGGTCACACTGTTACAAGAACTAAGTCAACAGTGGTGTACTGCCAGGACAGAAGACGGTCACTCTGCGGAGGAATCATCAAAGCTTGTTGAGGATAAATGAGGCTATTGGAGAACCAACAGAGGAAGAAAATTGCTTCCACTACTACAACTGAACCACTGATGGGATCTGAAAACAGCAAAGCATAAGAGTAGATACATCCTCCACCCTTTCCGAGAAGATCAGCTTGCAAATTCAAACCACTACAGGGCAGACATATATGTTCCCAAACTTTTTTAGCCCCACGCACTTCCTTCTGTGTCCCTACTGGGTTAACGCACACCCAATCTTCCAAAAAAAAAGAAAAAAAAAAAAAAAGAATTGCAATTGCAGTTACAATAACAGGACAATCATAACAAAGGTTGTGGAAAAAAGATTAGAACATGATTTGAGTTAAATTGCAATAAAGTTACACACAACATCCACAACCGAATCCTGAGGATTTTCAGGTGGCTCAGCCTGGAGCGAGAGAAAGAAAGAGACGCTCAGGTCAGTCAAACCTCCACAGACAACCAGGTGGATTCACTGACTAAACTCTGATGATCTACCTGTGTTCTCACTTTATTTATTTCATGTACCAGCTTCTAAATCTGAGTCAGACTCACAATTTACAGCGCAAAATTGAAACACGAAGAAATTTAGTTTGATTTGGGTCCGATGACGAGCGAGAGAGAGAGAGAGAGGGAGACACTTTGGTAGAGCGGCACAGAGTAACAATAACGATTCATAAACATGTTATTAATCAGAGAAATATATTGCTAGTTCAAAGAACCCACATATTCATTACACAGTGTATCCAATTAAATCCTACAATGACCCAAAAATAACACATTTAAACTCCTCTGGTTGAGGCCAAGGCCATCCCAGGACTGGAGGGAGCAATCCACCTTTCTGCAATTGAGAAGCATCGTCTCACACGTCAGACTGATGACTCCCATTCCACCGCAATGCATACTGAAAGTCATAGATTTAAGATGTGAATACAACTCTATTACCAAGATAGGTACCTTCCACTATCTGCCTACACCTTGATATCTTGTCCAAGGTCTGAGAATGTACGTAGTAGATCGTAGTCTCACATCCTACACCTTGAAGAAGGGGGGACTCCAGTTGCCAAGGACCAGTATCCTAAATGTTTTATGTGTCTCTGCTCCAACATATCTGAATCAAATGGCTAAAGTACTTCCTCAGCATGTCATCAAGTTCTGCACAGGCCTAATAGTGAAGCAGGTGGCTTGAGCTAAAGCAACAGTAACCTGGTCCACTCTTGATAGCGTTACACCAGGGAACTTTTTGCTTCCCCAGCAATCTCTGCCACCATCCACACCCTCAGTGGCAACCAAGCCCTTAAAGTCTTCTTCAGCTGGATGGCTTCTATCACCGCTGGTGTCCACCAACATCCCCTGTGGTTGCCACTGAAACCCTCACCGATGACCTCAGGGTAGAGCTTCTAGAAGCCACATTAGCCCTTTCTATAAATTATTGTGACTGTTTTAAAACAGTTAAAAGTTTTTTTTCTACCTGTACTTCTAATAAAGAGAAGAAGGATAGAAAGCAACATTTTGAACGTTGTTAAGCCTGTACTGATGTCTGCCCTTTTGTAATACATAGCTCTTCGGAGGTTAACTTAATTTTCGCTTTTCATTTTTATTATTGCTAAATCTACCTAGATTGCTGCGACAGTCCATGCTACTACCAACTAAAATTTGACCCTTGTTGGTACTTAAATATTATTCCATTGATCAGTTAATTGATACTTTCAGCACCTTCTGTCAAAATGTTTCATATAAGTGTTTAGTGTAAAAATACTTGCAAATGCATTTCATGCAGACCAGTCATCCCAGCAATGGATGTGAGCTTTCAACCTTAAACTCATTAATCCAGAGTTCAGCTGTTCGACAACCTGCTGAACATCTTTTTTTTTTTTTGAAAAAAGATTCTTAATGGTCCTTTTCTAAATCCTGTGCCAAAGTGCAAATGATTTGGTGAGATGTGAAATGGACCTAATTATTTTATTGTATTTATCTAAGCATAGAGGTGGCCTTAAAAACTAGACATCTGGTGATAACGGCCCCCTAGGACACGGTTTAAAAAGCTGACAGCAAACTGCTTGTTCCTTCAGTTGTTCTATTGTCATGCTGAGCTGGCTGTCATGACACTGTGGCCATAAGGAACCCTGTGGATACTGAGCATTGCTGGCAAAGCAGGCGCCGTCCTGTCACAGAGATAAAGCTGAGTGATCCTGTCCTGATAGCTCCCAGGTCGGCCGTGACAGAAGCCAGCACCTCTGTTTAGCATGCGCCTCGTCTGTCCTTTTACCGTACAGCGTGTGTGCAGCAAAACCAGCAATGGGAGAGTTCTGTCAAGGTCAACCTGAGGTGCAAAACAAGGACATAGAGTCTCCACATCACCATTCACACATCTATACATGACACGCTAGAGTTTTGAGTGAAAAGTAAGTGATGCCAGAGCAGATACGCACAAATAAGGTGCATATCATTGCTCAGCCATAGATTTATCGGCCGTATTCCTTCCAGTCCAGCAATATTTATCTATATACCTATAGGTTTCCATTGCCAAATCAGATAGTTATTTTATATGGAAAAGAGCAGGTTGCTTAAAGTGCATTAAGCCCACTTTCTTTAAAGATCACCAGCTACAGATGCTGCTAAATGCCAGTGGCATTGACCAGTCAGTATATAATCGCTTTATTATTATTTCAAACCAAAGCTAACAATCTAATGCTAGAAATCTCTATGACAAAGTGGGGTTAGACATTTTTATTGTGTGCTGTCTTTTGCTACAAATGCTAATTATGTTAGCTAATTTTAAACAGAAATAACACCCGCTCTTAGTTTTAACACAGAAATGATCTTAACCAAGCTTTTAAATTATGACGCTTATCTTAATTGTACAAACTCATGCTCTATCAGATTAGGCATTGGTTATTTAGTAAATATAAAGGAAAATTCTCTCAAAATTAGATTGAGAGACACGGCGATAATCACCGCCTCTCGGAAGGGGTGCATGGCTGGCACAGCTACGTAAACAAGAGATTGGAGAGCAACGCAGATAGAAAGTGTGTGACGTTTAACCATATACCATGTAAAAATATACCTTTAGTTCTTCATAAAACTATTTTTAGTTCAATCTTAAATAATGACATTTCGCTTATTGCACCTTTAAGTTGTGGTCTGTAAAATGTGAAATGGCAATGCTTTGGTTTGAATTTCTCATCATTTTTGCTCTTTTGCCCCGTTCTGATGTTCGTCTGAGGGAAATCCGTTTTGGTGCGTTCTCTTTAAATGCAAAGGAGGCACTTCCCACCCCGGCAACACACAGACATACAGACAGCTACCATTTGTCAACCTTATCTTCCACCATAATATGAGCTGCATATGTCTCTCGGCATTGTGAAAAAGTAAGTGGCGATGATGAAATGCTGAAAAACAAAGCAGTTCATTTATCTGCAGGGCATTTGGAATAATCTACCAAGTTTGCTTGGAGGAACATGATGGTCATTCGCTAGATTCTTCAAACCCAAAGCCCTTTTGTAGTTTCAGCAGTTTGGAGAACTGCAGGGCTAAACTCGCTCCGTTTGGTGCTTTTTTCAAAGGCTTGCTGTTTGAAATGGTTTGGACTGATGTCAGGCAACCAGAAATTGTTGGGTTTGAATTTTAGTTAATACTGGGGCTGTATTCACAATAGGAAGGAGAGTTCACTGAGAGCGCTTTAATTTTTCAAAATGTTTCAAGCAGGGGCTTGTGTTTAAATCACAGGGCAAGGTTTACTTGTTATTAAGGTTGGGTTGACCCGCTGGTAAGAGCCTTTAGTGAAAAAGAGAAAGAACAATTCTTATTTTCAACATTTTACTTGCTGTTCACCCAAGCCGATCAAGAGAAAATTGGCCGATTAGGATCACTGGGGAATCTCTAACAAAAAGCATTAAGTATTCAGGAAAACTTCAAACCTCTGAGGAGGGCTTTAAAGAAAAACAACCAGCACAATGAAACACGAGTAACATCCAGACTCTCCAACATGTGATCACTGTTGCAGAAATCATAAAGGGTCCCCTCTTTGGATTTCTCTGTCTGTTAGAGCGGGTGCCAGCTCTGCACCGAGCCTGTGTTGGGTCGGCTCGTGGGCCACCGGCTGTCATTACAGGAATTTACTTCTCACCGCCTCTCACGAGTGAGCGCTGAAGCAGCTGTGATGGCCCTCTCCTGGGTTCCCAAACATGGGGAGATACATCCTCCAACGGGGGAAGCTGTTCTGGAGAGCAACTCTGTCGCAGCCAAGAGGAGAGATCTTACTGCTCTTTCCAATTCTGAGCAAAAGAGGCAGCTGTTAGAAAGGCCAGCACGAGTGCACATTAAATATTCTGCTGGTTTTCAGGCCAAGAGGGACTCCATTAGCTACAGCCAGGCCTCAGAAAATATGAACACGGTAATGTATTGAAATCAGAGGTTGCAGAATTCCTGTTATTTATGTTATGCTGTCAGAGTATCTGTAACTTTATTAGAAGCCTTTTACTGGTAAGTGTATAACGTTGATAGGGAGCAATAATTTTTCCCAATACAGAATTATGTTTAAGGCTAGTTCAGATATTTTTATAGCCTTTTTTTATTTACCCCATCCGCCCTCCACACGCACACACATGCGCACATTTTTACTATTTATATTTTTATATAAAGGTTTTGCATGTTCACATTACTCCAGCAGGGCGATAAAAACATAAAGAGTTCAGTCAACACTGTTATGTGGACCCAACCTTCTGAAATTGAGAAGTTGACCTGTCAATTACAACAAATTTTGTCCATTTCAGCTGGCCAGCATTTTAGTTCAGCTAAAATAAAACCTCTTTCTCACAAAGATGTTTCTTAAAACCGTACAGGTTTGTGACCTTCCTTGGTTTTGAATGGGTCAGTCTATATGAAATGATTTTGCTCCATTGGTTTTACCCATGAGGAAAAACAAGGGATGTAAATAGATTAGAAATTTGTTGTCAGATTCAGATTCGGTAACTGTTCAACTTTTTTCTAACTTTAACTCATTAGCTATATATTAGGCCACAGAGACCACCAACATCAGATTCTCATAATTGGCTCTGGGTAATCTAAGCAGGGTGGATGTGCAAGTCCCTAAAGAACAGTCCTGTGTTTAAACTTTCAGCAACCTTTAAAATTGACCAAGACTGTTGCATGCTTGCCGTTGCTTGTTAACCTTTATTTACTACGTCTTAGCAACGAGCACTCCTATTGGTTGCTGAGTTTAAATACCAGCTGTAAACATACTTCTGTCAGCATTGCATGTGTTAAGTGTCAAAGAGTTAAAAACATCAACGGTTGTGAAGCAGATCTCTCTGACCTCGTCATGCGCCTCCTCCAACAAAAAGAATATTACATGATGTTTGGAGTAAAGTACCAGAAAAGACACAGAAATGGACGTTGCGGCAGCACCTCCTTCAAGTATGAACTGCGACGGCAGCAACCTGCATGGTGTGAGTTCAAGCTACACGTCGAGTTAATGTTCTCTGAACCATTTAAAAATCAACAGAGAAGATGCAGTTATTCCTTTGGGTCAGTGACCGAGGAAGAGACATCTTTAACACATGGACGCTCACAGAAGAGGAGCGAAGGGTACTCAAAACTTATTATGAACACTTAGAGGCATATGTTTTACTGAAAATATAATTTTTTCACATTTTAGGTTCCATGAGAAAGTATAAGGCGTCAAAGAGCCTCCCTGTGAAAGACTGCAATTATACCAACAGTGATGAAATATCAGGAGAGCTCATTGTTTTTGTCATGCAGTCACCAGGAGTGAGAGAAAAATTACTGATCAGATCAGAAATGAGATCAGATTTAACTGTGAACAAACCAGTAGATGTTGTAACAGTCCTTCAAGGGTACCACATAGAAACAGCATTAGGATAAGATAAAACTATAGCCATATAACCAGATCAGATATAGATGCTGAATGTCTGAAAACATGCAGCTACTGTGGAAATTAAGCCCATAAAGGAAAATAAATCTGTCCTGCAAAAGGAAAGCAATGTAAAGTATGGAATAAGTGGAATAATTTTGCAAGGGTTTGTCGTTCCAGGCATGGAAAAGCGGTGCATGCAGCACATGATGAAGGGGAGGTCAACAACTCGGGGCCCAGAAGACTGATTTATAGACACAATGTAGAACAATAGCCGCATTAAAGCGACTGAACACGCTTACGCAGACATCCAGGTAGGCCTGAACAAGACCATTTGATTTAAGCTGAACACTGGAGCCTCAGCACCTTTCTCACATATGTGTTTGAATCATTAAAACTAAAATGCATGTTAAAGCCCTCAGTTCACCCACTTTATGGGGATGGAGGAGAATGGCTTGCTGTGAGGGGTAAGTGCAACATAAAATGTGAACATAAAAACATTCAACTAGTGCTGAAAGTGCATATTGTTGACGCCAATGCTCCAGCAGTATTAGGATTAAAGACTTGTCTTGACTTTGGACTAAAGCAGCTGATACTGTCTGGAAATGATAACCCTTATAAACATATTATGGATGATTTTGCAGATGTTTTCTGTAATAAATACGCTGGTGAACCCGATATTGAGCCAGGCACAGAGGTATGTTTTTAAAAGGTTTATTGTGAGGATGAGTAGTGACAGCTGAGGCAGGCAAGCAGAACCAGACTTGACTGATGAGAACGAGCAGAGCAAGCGGCTGGAACTCACGGGGGAACAGGCAGAACTGCAGCATGCAGACACAGGCAGCTTTATCGAAAGAGTCCAGCTGGCTGAGCACACAGGAACTGGTAGAGTCAAAGAAGAGACGTTCTGGCTGAAGCAGGTATAAGTAGTCAAGTGACCAGGTGAGCCGAGTTGACTAATTAGTGGCAACAGGTGGAGCTGATCTAGAGCAGAGTGGTGGCTGGAGGGAGACTGAGCTGATTGGAAGATGGTTTTGAGGTGAAGGCAGATTAAGAAAAGTCCAAAACAAAACAAACCTAAATCATGACAGTTTTCGTTGGAATTGATCTGTTTCCTGGTGAAATCCACATTGACCCCAAAGCTCTTCCTGTGGTGCATCCCAGACTGGTTCCTGTTGCCTGACGGGATCGCCTGAAACAAGAGCTGCAGATGATGGAAAATCAACAAATCATAACAAAGGTCACTGAGCTGAAAAAATAAGTGAACTCAACGGTTGCTGTGGAGAAACAACATACTGATAAGCTAAAAAACATGCCTGATTCCCAAAGATTTGAATAGGGTAATGAAACATCTGCACTTTCCATTGCTTACACTTGATGACATTACACCCAAGTTAGCAGGAAGCTGTTACTCCAGTGTTATGGATGCCAGATGTCTGTTTCATTAAGCAGTGTTAACAAATTCAGAGTCAAATCCTTGACTCTAAAATCATCTAGTGTGCGGTTGGAGTTAGTTTAATCAACTCTCAGTAGGTTCACTCAGAGTCAAGTGTGTGCGTAACAAATAAAAAAAAAAGCTGTCATCAATGGAGCCCAGATTCAACAACTCAACTGGCAAGAGGAGGTCCACCTTTTTCACACTACTGGATCTAGAGATTTTAATGCAGGCATACGGTGAGTTGGAGGACGTTTTTAAAAGAAAGAGCAACAACGCTACAGCTGCAAAGGAGAGGGAGATGGCGTGGGAGAGGATTGCTGCACGAGTTAATGCGTAAATTTATAAGTAGTCCTTTGTAACCATGATAACATTGCAGGGGAAAACTAGTTTTCTGCTTGAATGGTAGAGAATTAATGTAATCTATTTAGGTGTAATCCCACAGGAGAGAAATGCACATGGCCGCAGGTGAAGATGAAGTATAAACAGGTAAGACTTGTGCGTCATCTCATGGGGTAGCTCCTCATTTTGATTCGGTTTTACATTACACAGTAAATACTAAGTGGCTGATTGACTGTGCAGTTGTTTTTTTTTATAATGCTATTATCACACACATCAATGTGCTCTCACCGATATCAAGTTCTGTTCAATGATGAAACTTAATTAAACCCACACAAAGTTATTCTCAGCCAAAAGAAAGAAGGCAGATGCCCGTAAAACTAGTGGTGGTCCAACACCTCCACCACTAACGGAGGCAGAGGAGCTGGCCCCAAGCCAACATGTAGGAAGGCCAGCGCTGAGGGAACCCCTGGAGGGAACTGATCCTGTGAGCCCGCCTTCCAAGACACAAGTAATGCTGGATGCCTCAGCTTATATACGGTCATGGAAATAAATTTTAGACTACTTTGTTTCCCAGTTTCTTGTTCATTTTAATCTATAATTTAGGTATGTTTGTTTGGACAAATTCAATAACAAAAATAGCTCATAAAAGGTTTTGGGATCATTTTATTAAGATCAGCATATGTGCGTTAATTCAATTCAATTCAATTTTATTTATATAGCGCCAAATCATGAAACATGTCATCTCAAGGCACTTTACAAAGTCAAGTTCAATCATATTATACAGATTGGGTCAGATTATACAGATTGGTCAAAAATGTCCTATATAAGGAAACCAGTTGATTGCATCAAAGTCCCGACAAGCAGCATTCACTCCTGGGGAACCGTAGAGCCACAGGAAGAGTCATCTGCATTGTACATGGCTTTGCTGCAATCCCTCATACTGAGCAAGTTACAAAATCAGTTCACAAGAAGAATACTCATAGTCGTACGTATCCCCGTATTATATAAGAAATTAAACTGAGAGCTGATATCTAGCCACTTTCAATGGTTTCCTTGATAATACCCAAAATTGCTTAATTTATACCATCAATAGTTGTGGCAGAGTACCGCTCAAAGCAGCTTTTAGGTGGTTTTATTTTCTGTCATGTTTTAGTCACATGATAAACACAGAAGTTACTAACTGATGAAACAAAGAAAAGACATTAACATGGAATAGAAGAAAACAAGGATGGTTCCATCCTTTTTTCCCATGTCTGTATCTACTTGTTTTTAGCATACTGAAGTATTTATTTTCCTTTCATGTCCCTTTTTTCTTTTGCCCTAACAAATGGCTCGGATAGGTTTATTCCCAGTGAACTTAACAAAGCAGGTAAAAGCCGTTTCTAGGCCAGATATACCCTCCTTACTGCTCTGCACACTGTTGCTTCACTCAGGTGTTCACCGTCTCCCACGTTATATGATAAAGTACAGTTTGCAATAAAAATATGCAGCGCTACACACAAAACCTGCTGGGATGTGAAGCTTGTGTATTGCTGCACATGTAAGGATGGATAAGTTTGTGGATGTACTGTATGTGATAGATTGTGAGGTACTATCTAGATATGAAAGATCATCTACATACGGTCTGATAACCCTCTCTGTGAATTGATGGATTCTTCAATGATTGGATTCTTGTCAAAAGAACATTCCATGTTTGTGTTTTTGACACCTAATGTGTCTAATGGACATAGTTACTGAACTTTTTACTGTTCGCACAGAACTAAGACAGGACTGACTGAATCAGGAAATGAAACGCCGTGAGTGGCTTTAAGGAGGGCGGAGACAGGGAACACTCCGAGTTCCTTGAGACCGGGTTAGTCCTGGCGAGAATGTTACTATGGTAGCAGACACAGAGGTTGAGGGACCTCTCTTCGTGAAACGGAAAACTCTGAGTTTCCCTGATTTCAAATTTAACAAACTTGTTAACTAGTTTAATGAAGTTTTCATTAAACTTTCTTTATGAAACGGAAAAATTATGATAAATTGATGCCGTTCAATACTGTATTTGGTCAATACAGATGTCTTCACCTTCCGTTTGGCCTGAAATTAGCAGAGGATGTGGTTCAGTGTAAAAGTGGATGAAACATACGAAGGCTAATTGTTGAGGATGTCCTCGTGTATGGCAGGACTGAGGAGGAGCATTACCAAAATGCATGTGCTATGCTGCAGCACTCCAGAAAGCACAGAGTCAAGCTCAACTCTGAAAAGAGATTCATTTGTGCCTCTGAAGTCACCTATTTTTGTCACAGGATCACAGCGGATGGCATCAAGCCGGATTGATGCAGTTCAAGACATAGAAACCACCCAGAAGCAAAAGTCAGTTGGAAGCAATCTTGGGCATGATTAATTATTTGTCCAAATTGCTCCCAGGCTTTCAGAGCTCAATGCATCGCTGTGACTGCTGCGATCTGTGACCTCTCACTTAACGAGTCGAGTGAGTTGTTATGGGATGCTCAGCATGATGAATCATTCGGGAACATTAAAGGGTTAATAACTCAGGTACCAGTAAAGACACTCCAAGTTGATACATCTATATATGGACTTAGTGGACTTGAGCTATAACCGAGCTGATTGGTTATGCATTAAAATCCCTAACTGAAATTAACTTTAAGCTGTGTTGTTTGCATGTAACGCTTTCGGCAGTACACATACTTATGCCACATTACTGTGGAAAGTGACCAAAAGCCGTTTGCAGCAACGCCACCAAGGCTTCACAGGATGATACTACAGCTTTGAAGGAATGTGTTTACTGTCAGACATAAGTTCCTGTTGCAAACACTCTAAAAGATAATTATCTGACTGCAATAACTCCCTCAGAAAAGGTGTGAATTTACGAGTTCACACAGTCTTCAGCAGTTTACCTGTTAGTGATTAGAAGTTGCAGGAGATCAAAATGAAGACAGAGAAGGATCCACAACTTCAATGGCTGGTTCAGGCAACTAAAGAGGGCTGGCCAGATGAGAGGAGGAGATGCCCCCAGACATTATGAACTGCTGGAACTATCGGGATGAGCTGACAGTGATTTATCACATCATCTTCAAAGGTGAGGAAAACCTTCCTTCCTCTATCAGTGCGTCCTGAAATGTCTTCCTGCATTCATTCCCCCACATGGGCATCAATAATCTTTATTGTCACTATGAGTTACCATACTGAACATTTTTTTAGACACAAACCAGCTCAGGATGCATACAGTTTACATATAACACGCAGACAACAAGACATATTTCCACGTAGTTTTTATTTTAATCAAATCAGTTGATTGCACTGAACAAGACGCTTCATGAGAAGCTAAACGTGTGCAGATAGTCTTTAGGACCTGATAGGACCTGTATCCTAGTTCAAAAAGTCCGATAGCAGTCCCTTTACAAACAACATGAATTACTGTGTTGTTGCATGAATTAATCACCCAACGTTGATGATGAACTCACGCCCGCAGTAAATGCCGTGCAATAATTGTAAGCCCTCATTTTACAGAACTGTGCAATCTGCATGGGTGGGTGTCCACCCAGACATTACCTGAGAAACTAAGTTTATTTATAAAGGACTTTTCAGTAACAAGATGATTCAAAGTGCTGTACATGAACAAAGCAACAAACGGAGGGAAGAAAGCAGCAGCTCTGATACAATATAAGACGAATTGGACTACAAACTATAATATTAACACTTAAATGCAACTCTAAACAAATAGGTTTTCAACCTTGATATAAAGGAACTCAGGGTTTCGGCACCTTTACAGTCTCCTCGGGGAACTAAATGCTGCTTCTCTGTGTTTGGTTCTGGTTCTACAGAGTTTTTAGATCTTTGAGTTCATCTCATAAAAAACGGGAGGAAAACCAGAAGTGTTGCATCTCTATTTTTGTTGAGTGTATATATATATATATATATATATATATATATATATATATATATATATATATATATATATATATGACACAAGTTAATGACAGAGTTTTCCCTTTTAAGTGCAGTTGTTAATGCTCTCAAATGGCAGGGTTCATGCTTTAGTATTAATTTCATTATCAAGTTCTGAGGCCCATTTAATTTTCTTATATGTTTATATAATAAAATAATATGTTTTGTGTTAAAACGGTTCATTATTAAGGTTTATGAATGCAAGGTGTAGAGGTTCAGGAGAAAAATACCCAATTTTATTTTTATTTTTTTTGGCTTTGTTTTTACAATAAAAGACTATAAAAATATATTCCACCCACTTCATTTATAAATCAGGTTAAAGCCAGCAATGAAGTGAATCATGCATTTTTTGCAGAAGTACAATGCATACCTTTCTAACCTACTGAAGCGAGAAATGCCAGACCCTATTCATATTTTCTCATAAAACTAGTCATTGAAGGACACAAACCGTGTGGCTTTATTATGAGATGGCACGAATTTATGTAAACATTTTCCTTTTCTGGGCTGAAAGCCAATAACAATATATCAGTGTTACATGGCAAAGACCATGCTGGGATAGAAAAGCTATTTTTCAGGTATCTAATGAAGAAAAGATTGCCTATTTTCTCACTGACATCCAATTTTCTAGAGAGATCACAATGCATCTTTAAGCAAATACAGATTATTAAATCATAAAAGTCAAAACTATGAATAACCTGAAGAAAAAAAGACAGACTTGTGGGGGCAGAGGGAAGCTTTCTCTTGATAAAATGTTTTTAGGTTCTGAAGGAAATAATTTGTGAGGCGAGGCAAGTTTATTTATGTGGCACATTTTAGCAACAATTTAAAGTGCTTTGGATGATGAAAACATAAACACCTTGCAGTAAACAATAAAGTGTTTAGCGTAAGGTTTAACTCATTAAATTTCATGGCTGTTTCTCACTGTATACCAATTTAAAAATAGCAATAGCTCAGATAATCAAATTTTGTATAGAATTCATTTAAAACAGCTTATGAAGCCAACTAATACTCTAACAGCACCACTGCTTATAATCTTATTGCCAAAAAATGTAGCATTCCTTATTGAGCGCACAACTAAATTAAAACGTGTAAGACCTTGGGGGGTGGGGGCATTGCTGTTGAGAAGAGGATTTCCCAGACCCCTGGTCTTGTGACGTCCTTGGCCCCAATTTTATTATACATCTTAGACACTTTCATTTATAACATTCTCACAACACACATATATTTATTTAAGGATTCTAAGAGTGTCTTATTGTTCAGAAAATACGGTAACATTCCTGTTAGATTTTCTGCGTCACCTATGTTATCAAAAATAAAAACGAAGAGCAGCTCACAGAAACTGTTCAAAACTGAGAGCACCCCCTTGTGTTAGAGGACAAGTTATGGGGTGGGTGGGTGTGGGTGTGGGTGTGTGTGTGTGGGGGGGGAGGGGGAGGGGGGGGGGGGCTTAAAATATTGAGATAAATCATTGACAGCGGCGAAAAACTGGAACGCTTGAAGATATATTAATCCAGAAATGATAAAACATATAATTGTGCTGTGCATCATGTCTATGGACGATCAACTGCCACATGGCTGTATTTATTTCTATAATTTAATTACTGCTTACATTTGTTTTGCTGGATTTGTGCACATTTATTTTAGATTTGTTTGCATTTATTTTAAGCCTAATTTATTTATGGAGCATTTATTTATTTGTTGTGTCAGAGTTGGTCCTCCTTACATGTCTGTGCATGGCATTGCTTTAAGTTTTTGTGATTTAATACATACAACATACAATACATACAACAAAAAGAAATGATGGAAATGAATAAAATAGTTTTCTGTGTGTTACTGCTTGATTTTACATTTTTGCAGCGATTAAAAAAAAGGTATATGCAGCCTTTTCAGACGTTCTACATTTCCATCAGTGATGAACTGCCCACCACCAGTTAAAGCTGATGTCAAGTTTTCCTGAAAGTGACAGCTGCTTTAATAAAACAAAAATTATAGATGCTACCGTAATATTAATAAAAAAAAACAGCCCGATGCTTCGATACAGTCATTAATTCTGCACCAAGCTTGTACATACAGAGCTCGCCTGTAAAAGCCCTCTGGGATGCTGCTTGCAGCTGCTTGTGATGTCGTTTGTCAAAGAAATTTAAACTGAATCCGTCTTACCGTCTAATACACACCGCTATGGCACTGACCTTTTAATACATGTCCCCTTGGCTCAGAAATGATAAATAACTGTCCATCACACTGTCACATTCTGCTGAAATACATTTCTGTGTAGGTGTGACAGCAAACTCACTCATCCCTCCTGATCCCTCTGAGATCTGCTCCAGCCTTAACAGTCAGTTGGGTGCAGTTTAACTCTAGTTGGCCTCTAAATTTGATATTTAAAAAAAAATAAAACATGGTAAATTAAAATCAGTTTTATTACGGATTTCTCGCCAATAATTTACACATTTATTCAATCGCTGCTCTGCAGTCCAAATATCTCTCCTTTATTTACAGATCCATGTTTAATTTAGTAACCAAATTTATACTACAGTCAAATCTACAGTCAGATCGCATTAAAAGTCTACACTCCATATTTTTTTTATTTTGTGGTATCTGGTCGTCTGCAACACACATGAGTTTTAGATTTTGTTTTCACCTGACAGGCAACTTCAGTCCTCGAACACTAACCTGAATGCCTCTAGCCAAGGCCCTGTAAGCATAAACAAAGTCTATTATGCTATAAAGTGGTGAAACTAAGTTTGTGTGGCATTAAAATCTTTGGAGAGATTTGATTTACATTTTCAGCCACAGAGCTGTCAAGATATTTCACATCGTAAAATGCTTTAAACTTTCATCTTTCTCCCATATCCCCTAATCACAGTAACAGCTCCTAAACTATAAAGGGAGTGGGACAACTTTATATAGTGCTTAATATACATTTTTATTTCCTCTTTGACTGCACAAAAACAAACCACATATGGCACAAGTATAAACAGCTATTCCCTCCAGGAGAGGGCTAGGCGAAGGTGAGTTGGAGGCAATTCAGATGCGATGGAGCAAGCAAGCGTACATTTCCCAAAATAATATGGATCCAGCAAATACTGGCTGCATTTCCCAGCTGCCTATGCCTGCCTGCGACCCACCAACAGGCCCCTCACCTGGGAATTTTTTTGTTTTTCCGGTGAATATATTGAACACAGAAGGGCTTTTCAGACGGCAGTGCATTCAGTGTGTGCAAATGCAAAGTCCTTTAAATATTTTCAGACTAAAGGAAAACATATGGCTCTGCTCTAAAGCCCGCATGTCTGAACCAGTGAAGTATTTCAACAGTTATACTGATTAACATATAAAAAAGAGTGTCTTTAATGATTGCAGGCCAATCGAGTGCAATGCCAGCATGGTCACTAAAGCAGGTATCTGTACTTTTGGCCCTGTAGACAGGTGCCAAGTCCTGCAGAAAAAGTTAATCACTAACTTCTCAGTAGACCTCAAGAAACTTGGGGAAAGTGATTTCCAAATTTACATTCCTCTGAAATGAGAACATTAGACCACTAAGCAACAGTCCTACCATTTCTCTCCATAAGCCTGGTTTGTAGTCAACCAGAGAAAACATCATTAAAACATGTCTTAGATGCATCTGTGTGTGGTGACTCTTGGAGCCTTACTTTCATCGCACCTGCAATTATGCATGTTGCTTGTGCATCTTTTATTTTCCACCACACTTTTTCCTTTCACTAAACTTTCCATGTTTATGTTTTAATACGACACTGAACATCCAGCTTCTATAGCAATACGCTTTTCTGTAAAATGTATCATCCTGAATGTAATAAATCTCTGAGCGTTTCAATTTTAATTGCATTAATAAAATAAACGCTGATATTTTATATCACAATGTGCACCTTTGCATAACTGACTCATTCTGTTCACCCTTTTCTCGAAGCAGGAACAAATTTAATTCAAAAGTAATTTTAAGGCAATATGAAACCTCAATAGTTCCATTTATTTGGTAAGGAAATCCAGCAGGTTGCATTGTGATTGATTTAAAGCATTCATTCCTCCTTAATAGCCACAGTGGATAGTTGATTTCATCGTTTCATTACCTTAGCAGCAATCCCTCATCCCGAGCATGCATGTAGCAACAGTGGAGAGGACCCACCCCCCTTTATCAAAGGGGGGGGGGGTCCTCTCAGTCATCAAGGGCCTCATGTATAACGCATGCTTACACACAAAAAAAACTTTATTACGCACAACTTGGCATGTACAAAATTGAATGTTGCGTGAAAGTGCGCTGTAATCCATGCAAACATTTTGGAGCTCCCATGAAAATATGCTGCTGCAGCGCAAACCTTTTCAATTGACAGACTACAAAGTCCTAAAACCCACCCAAATAACCATAAATATAACTCCATCCAGTTTTATAAAACTCAAAGAACATAAACCCAAATGTTTTCCATTTGAGCCTTTACGGTTGAAACCCATACAAAGAAATATAATCACATTTATCCTCGAACAACCACATAACAACCTCATAAAATGATAGAAACATCCTTAATCAGATGAAAATTCTAAATGTTCTTCTTTTTTCGTCACATGTAGAGGTAAATGCCCATCGGTCTGTAAGCCGATGTGCATGAATGCATATAAATCATCAAAGGGACACTTTCATCCTGACGGAAAAAGAAAACGTGTTCGGGTCAGCAGAATAATTCCTGACAAATCAGGTGTGATGATTTATAAGGTAAAGACATTCACACACGTCCATAAATAGCTGCGTTAAGATGTGCATAATTCTGGAATGATGGCAGTGTTGGAGGACATCACCGATGGAAGAATGATGAAGGAGCGTGTTTTCAGAGATCGCTCTGGCCTTCTGACACACGAGGAAGGATGGCTTATTAGCCGCTTTAGATTACCCAGGGCAATTACAGAATTACAGAGGGAAACTAGGAGGACGTGTGCGTCACTTGAGCTGTTTCATGTTCTAACTACGCTGCGATCTTTACAACCGGAACTTTTCAGTGGGAGCTGGCTGACAGGTCAGGTATTTCACAGTGATACCATCTCATGCTCCTAAATTCTTCTATATTTTTATGAGTGCAGGTATAGCTCCGCTGGCTATAAGCCAAAAGAGCTGCTACTGCAATCACTGACATAGTGCTGCCCAACTCAAGATTCTGCTTTACTATTATAATAATTACAATTATTCTTGATATTATAGTTGTATTGGGAACAAAGTAAGAATACACTCTACTTCTACGACTTCTACGTGTTTTTTAATGTAATTTACTGACATGTTTTAAAGACTTAAAGGAGCAATAAGTAAGAAATTTACTGCAAAATTAACCAAAACCATTCTCATTTCTCACCTGGGATGGAAGTAACATTCCCTGTAAACAATCGGTTCTCTCCATCAACAAAGTCTTAGTCACGGTTTTCTCCTTTTAAACCAAGAGGTACGGTCTGGAACTACTTCGGTTCAGAGTGTAGCCCGTATTTACTTCCTGGTTCCTGAGCCAATCATGCGAGATTTCCCAGGGTTCCCAGCACAGAGCGCAGCATTTGGTATTTTATTTTGGCAAAAGAACAGCATGAAAAAATGAATGAAATACAACAGAAAACAACCTCCTACCTATCCTGTATGTGTTGTTCCGATTTGCAACACTATGTGTCAGTATTACTTATTACTCCTTAAAAGCACTTCTCAAAGTGTTTTGGTGATAGACTTACTAATCGAAGTATGGGAGGCATATTCATTAAAATGATTGGGTCTAGATATAATCAGCTCAATGCAGCAGCAGACAGTGGCGTTTGGATTTGTTAAAACAGATCCGAGCGGACAAACTTCATATTTTCAGCTTCTTTGAGGTTGTAATCTGAGCTGTAATTCACTACAAACATCCTCTGTGACTGCCGAACTGCACTGTTGCCATAGTTAGTTGGACAGGTGGTAGGTGTCTTCTGGGTATTTATACTGATTGGCATTTGTATTTAGGGGCGGGGACAGGGCAGCCCAAGATACACGTGCATCTGTGCAGTATTTCCCTCACATCCGGATTTATAAGGGCAAGGTGGGTGGTGACCCATGTACACATTGTTTCATACATCTGAATTTTGTTGTGTGCCACAAGTCTAAGGATTGCTCCCTACCATAAGCTTTTAGTATGAGAGCTGCTCACTCTTTCATAGGAGGCCCCAGTTAAGTCAACTCAGACGTAAAAACAACAAATCTGTAATTTTGTTTAGTTTTAGTCTGACATAAATGATCAAATTGATATTTTGGGAAATTTTCTCTCCACTTTCAGAAAATGTCAGTTCTTATCCAACTTTAGGTTTGGAGAGAAGAGACCCCTGGAGGTTTTTAGTTATTTTTGGAAGGTTGCATTTATGACCTGACCCCGAACGCTTCAGACTTTCTCCTACTGCTTGAAGAGAGAATATTTGAGGTAAGGTCAACTTTAATTCCTGCTCATCTTTAACCTGAAGACGAGGAGTGACTCTCTACTACCTGGTATTCATGAGTCTTTTAAATTTCATGTGCTAACAAAACTTTTGTGCCTCGCTCTGTACTTTTCAGCCAGTAATGAAGGTTTCTCAGTCTTTTTTTTTTTCTTACTCACTGGAGTCTGGCCTTTTAAAGGGAAAAGGGAAGTACTAACAGTGTGTAAGAGCAGAAACTTCCAGTCTCACTGAATGAACAACAACAGTAAAGTCCAAAATAAGCAACCTGTTGAATGGAAATAAATACAGGATTACTGAATTATATATTTTATGATTTCCAAATAAAGGGGAAAATCCTCAATGAAACAAAAAACCTCATGCAGTGGTTGTAATGGACCCAGTTCCTCGCAGCTCCAAAAAATCACAAAGAAATCTAACAATCACCTGATACTTTCACATTAGAACATTTAATAAGTAGCTTTTATTCCTAAATAGTTTAAACAATGTTGTTGTTTTTTACAGTTAAAACAAAGTGCACTAATATACAGTGATGAGTGCTTTAAGACAAAGATATGTAATATTCTGGTTTCTGTTCGGGTTTTATTTTTGAGTCATTTTACTCTCCTGCTTTAGGTTCTCTGCTTTCTTTGAGTTTTTGTCCTGTCTGGGTTTTTATTTTACTGTTAGGTTATCTGGTTTTGTCATCTGTTTTAGTCTAAGCTTTATTTTCTGTTTTAGGTTTTTTCTTTAGAGTGATTTTGTTTCTTTGTAAGTTGTGTGTGTAGTTTGTTTCTGTCCTCTTGTCTTGTCAGCTTTTTAGATTTGTCTGTTCTTGTTTTGAGCCTCAGCACTGATGTCTGGTCTAATTACTTATTCTGCACACCTGCCTTACTCCACCCCTGTTGCAATCATCTCTGACCGGTTTCACCTGCTTCCACCTCCATATAAACAGTTGAGACCAGACATCAGTGCCAGGTCGTCTTGTTGAGTATGGGTGAGTTTTCCTCTTGCAACTTTCTGTTATGGTTTGCTTTTGGATTTTTGACCCCCTTGTCTCCAGAAACCTGAGCCATCCTGTTTTGCCTGTTCCTGCCGTGCCTGCCCCGTTACTCTGTTTATTTTTGTGCCGTCTTTTTGTTTGACGGTCTTTTTGGCTTTTTTTCCCTGTTTTGCTTTTTGTTAATAAAGAACCTGATCTGAACCTCTGCTGGTCTGGCTGAATTCTGGGTCCTCTGCTCCGATTCGTGACAAGATACTGTGCAATAGTGATGGCGAGATGAAGCCTCATGAGGCATTGAACCACTCAGCCAACTGGTTCGAGAAAAGGTTCATTTCTTGACGGTTCATGTGCACACAGCACCACCTACTGGCAAGTTGTATAATCACAGCCAGCTGTATCTTAACACGTGTGATTCATATCATTTTTGTCTATAATGGCTCTTGGGAATGACTTCACAGAAGGTGTAGGACGAAATCATTTGTCTACATAAATTTTGTAAACACATGTGTACAATAAAATATTGTTTGAATGTATTCTGTGTGTAATTATTCCCAAAATAGTAGTGACATGATATGGCATGTTGTGTAATAATGTTTTTCTGTGACTCTAGAAAAATGGCATGGGCTTAATCAGGCAGAGGACAATGAAAGTGCTTGTGGAACTAGGCAGGGGGTAGTGAATAGGCTAATGCTTGTGTAACTTGGATGATTTCATGCATTTTTATTAAGAAACAACAATTTCTCCACAGTTTTTGGTTTCAAATGATTTCTCTTTTTTGATACTACTTCTCCAACCTTTGAAAAGACACGCTCACATGGCACAGATGATGCCGGGGTGCATAAATAAATAAGTGCAAGTATGTACAGATTGGGGTACTGTGACCAATGATTAGCCCAGTACTATACGGTCCCACAGTTTCCCCTCAGCAGCAACACTGAAGCACACAGAGGTTCCCGCTGCGTCTTTACGCACGATCCAGCTGCTGATGTCTCCTCTCTTTTCAGCTCAATGCAATTCTAGACAGTAACAGTTTATAACCTATATCACCTTTCACAGCAACAGGTTTCTCATCTCAGTCGACCAGACAAATCTCTATTGCTCTCCTCAGTGCGCTCTGGGCGGTGAGATGGGAGGATTTTACCCGATGGTGCGCTGCGTGCGAGGGATAAACAGGGTGGAAATGCATAAATAAAAACTGTAAAGGGCTCCTATACAGTGATCATAGGAGCTGACCGGTCTGAGATCAGCCTCCTGATGTTACAAGTTCTTTAAAATGAAAGCGCGCACCCAAATTACAAGTAACGTAATTTTGCGCACCTGAAAAAAGCGCACGGCAGAAGCGCATCGAAGCGCTGAGGCACAGAAATACGGTGCATGTAGTTAAAAAATGCAGAATTAATAAAAACAACTTATAACCAGACGTAGCGTTTTAAACTGCATCTGGTGAGCAGAACTGTTTTATGATTGCAGCCATCACTGGTTCTGAATGAAGGCAATATCTGGCAGCAGCTCTCTTCCCCCGCCCCCTCCCCTCCTGCGTAAGTAGTACAGGACCTTACCGGCTCACTTTCACCACTGTTAAGACTAAAATTATTCATAACTCTGATCACTCTTCCTGCTGCTCTGTTAACATGAACTGCAGCAGGAATTATGGCCACAAGCTGTGAAAGAAGCTGAAACATCTCAGCAGAAGGCGGAGTTTTTATCGTCCGCTGCCCAGATGGGCGTTGGGATTTTTATGCGTGAAAAATGCCATGTTTGCGTGTGACCGTGTGAAGTCAGTGACGGTCAATGCGTGATAGTTGAGAGCACTGATCTCCTATCTATCTATCTCTCTCCTAAACTCTCCAAACACCAAACTAACTGTCTCAAACTAAATAACCACTATCCAAACTCTGCTATCCAAACTATCAAAACTCTATCCACTCTCTCAACTGACCGCAACTCGCCTACAACAACCCACATTTTGAATGGAGCCTGTGGGGTTTCTAAAAGCTGTCGAAACCGCGCCAACATCTGAGCCACTTCCCGAAGCAGTCACGTGGTACAGCCGGCCAGCGAGGCTTCGGCCGTCATCGTTTTCGGCTCCTCCCCTAAATGAAGCAAGCCTCGATACGCGCTTCACGGAAACGCCCCCTCCATTACTCGACACACGCCTCGAAGCCTCGGCACATAACGTAACATCACTACTGTGCAATGTTCCATGCGATGGTTGTAGTGGTGGTAGAGCTAACTTCCCAATATAACTTACTGTATACGTCAAGGTAAAGCAGTTTTATAATTTAGTTATAGTGTAAAAACATAAGAATTAGGTATCCTGCGATCAACCAAATGATGTTACAAACCCGCAACAAACTTAATCTGCCTGGAAACATTTAAATTCCCTTTTAAATTATTTTTCACAGTTGGTTCATTGAGAGCATCGATAATTGAAATGTTTAGGTTTCAAATTATGGTTGAATCCAATAATAATAATTAATACAGTTCTTATCAGTACAGTTCCACTATTTAATGCCTTGAATAACTATTCATTAACGTTTAACTTTTTCATACTGCAATATATCACAACCACAAACTCCTTTCTAATGCTATGTAATAGACCAACACAAAGAAAAACATATTGGTGAAGTAGTAAGAAAATGATAAAAGCTTTCCACTTCTTTTGGTCTGCAGACATTAAATGGTCAAATGTACAAGAATTTTGCTATGTTCTGATTCCCCAAAAATAAAATCCTTTGAGACCAATTATTGGAGGTGCTAAGTGTATGCTGACGATATAGCTGTATACATTTATGCTCCAAAAAGCTTCTCAAGACTCGTTATCTGCAATGATCAATGTATCAAATTGACAGCAAAACTGACAACTACATATTAATATATCAAAAACGTTTTGTCTGTTCTCCCAAGAAAAGACCAATCCCAGAGGATACAGATCCTGCAGTCATAATACAAGGTACAAAATTAAAAATAGGTCATGAGTTAATAATATCTTGGTTATTAACTCATCAAAAATCTTGTGGATAGAAGGAAATCTAATTCATGCAGTCTGAGAAACATCATACATAATGTAACATTTGATTTAATTTAATGCAATGATTTAATCACATATTACATACAACCAAGCATCCAAAATTTTAGATGGAAAAAAAAAAAAAAGGTAAAACGTATCACTACCAGAGTTTATGCTAACATGATTTAATGAGCTGGGAAAACATGATGCAGATTCAGACATTCAGAAAATCCTCCATGAATTGTCCAATGCTCCACTGCAGGAATTCGTAAAAACGAAATAACATCTACATAGATCAACAAGATCAACTTTCAGCCACAAGTGCGTGATTACTTTTACAAGAAGTGCTTTGGAAAGGCTATGTTGACTTATTGTGGAATACTTTCTCTCTTTTCTACATGATCCTTCAATCCTACGGATCATTTCCGACACTTTTGTTACTAAACAGCCAAAACTTTTCTCACAATTTGCATTAATTGCATGGGATTCTCTTCAAAATCTATTTTTTGTTCTTTTGTTTCTGTTCATGTTTTAAATTTTAATTATTATATCAAATATTCATTGTCCTCTTTTTATTATTGTATGTATGATTTGTGTGACTGCCATTTGTGCTGATTAAGTGACTACAGATGGAAATTAGCCAATGCATTAATATTTAATATTTACATGTCAATGTGCAATAATATGCATGGCCCATTTTTAAATAAAGAACCAGAATATGAAACAACATAAAGGCCAAGGAAGTTGTAAAGAAGTTTATAGCAGGCTTATGTAGAATATTTCAATCATTGAACTTCTCATGGAGAGCTGTGCAATCCATCACCAGGAAAGGAAAAGAATATGTGACAACTGAAAAAATACAACTAAATGATTATTCACCTAAGCTGACAGGCCCAAAAATACAAATTGCACCGCAATGGCATTGGTTAAAGTTTACTGACGTGTTGAGTGGCCCAATTGTTCAAACCTTAATCCAATTAACAATCTGTGACAAGAGGTTAGCTAAATTATAAAGATGACTGGGCAATAATCAGATTCTCCCAAGCATTGACTCAGTGGTGCTGAATAGAAAAACGCACGGTGCCTTTATACCATAAAAACACACTCGAACACATCAGCAAATCATTGTTTAAGGAATGCTAGCAGGCTTAGGCTTCTTAAACCTCAGTCAAACCTTAAAACAAAACAGTAAAACTGAATAAAAATAAACCATTTGACATTCCCTGCACCACTCTGCCAAATACCTGTTTTGGTCAGGTTGTGGTGGTGGGGCATCCGGTTGCAGTGAATTACTCCAAAGTGAAGCTGATTGTTCGGCCAGAGGTAAAGTAAGCAGTTGGCTCGGTGAAAACTGTCGACATTTGGGAAACCAGGCCGGTGCGAGCTCAACGCGAACCTCTGATGGTCTGCGTTCAGTCTGAGGAGGGTGGGGATCTCTGCACGGCCTTCCTAGCGTGGCTGTGTCCTTAGGCTCCCTGCGCAGCTTGAACGGGACAATTTTCAGATCAGCTTTTATCCTGCAAAAGCTGAGGGAAAGTTACAAGCAGGCCGTTTCCATGGCAGTTGGCTGGTTAAATGTTGGTTTCACAGAAAACAGACTTTTCTTAGAATGGCCGGCATTGCAAATGTCTGTGGGTGTCCGAACTCCAGTCGGATCCTCTGCAGAGGAAGATGAGAGGCTCCCCTCTGCTGCTTAAAGCCGCGAAAAGAGCGATTGTAGCGTGGCCAGAGGCTTTATACAGTGCCCCCCCTCCCCCCCCTGCTGAGAGAGTCACTTGGAGTGACTTGAACACTCCCTTACATTTATTGTGGCCTTAGATCAGCATTGAAGTCTGACCATACCTTATTTTCCTGTTGGTTGATTTTACAACATACTTTTAACATTAACTCTTGATAAAACACACTGAAGTGGGTTGTTGTGATACCACAATGTGAAAAAGTTCAATGCTTTCAGAGGGCACTCCAAATGTTTCAGTAAAATATAGTATTTTTTTTGATAATTTGGTCATTTTTTCCAACTTCCTATTTGTTTGTGTAATGCTTTAACAGTACTGTTACATATTTGTTGTCTAAAGACAGCGATAACGTTTATATTTATTACAATAAATTTCATGAGACATTGTGAGAAAATTTTAAGTCCAAATGCCAACGCTTCATAAATCCAACAAGCAATAAAAATGTACATTAAAACATTAAAAAAATACATAGTATTGATCATCTAAGGAATAGGGTGATAATTACAGCCTATTCCACTCTAAAGAGTTTCCAACTTATTCTGATGCCAAAATAAAGCACATTTAGCTCTGCATCCGTTGATCTGCAGTGGTAGTGCTATGTTAGAATGGCTGGATTTGTGATTAGCATTTAGACAGATGTATGTTAAGGCTGAAAGTTTTTTTTTTTTTCCCTTCTTCCTCATGGAGTATTTATGGATGGCATTTTGTGTCTCTGCATGCGTAGCTTTCTTTTAAATCGAGAAAAAAAAAAAACGCTGTTGCCAGGGTGTTGGAAGTCAATTTAAAAAGCAAAGCAGCAGCCTGTTGAAAAAATACAATAAAATGAAATATGCTAAAAGGCTCGGATGAATTCATCTGTGGGTCTGTTACCATGAGCAACCCCTTTCATGAGCATGTTGTCGTCTGACCTATTGTTACTGTGGAAATAGGCACAAAAAAACGAATTAAACAGAACCTGTTATAATTATTACAATGAAGCCCCTTGCAAATTAAAAATGAGCTCAAATGTGGTCAAACATTTTTTTCAGGAATGAACAGCATAGTCTAGCAAAGACTAGAAATATAACATATCTGATGGTTGTAAAAAGAAGTGGTCTGTATCAGTCACTGGCAGAAGTTGGTAGTAACTAGTTACATTTACTCAGTTACATTTACTTGAGTAACAATGTACTTCTCATAGTTTTACTGCATTGTGCTGTTTGCTTCTGCTTGAGTAACATTTCTGGCTGCTCCATCCCTCTATAGTTACTTCACTCAAGAAAAAACAAACATGGAAAAATTAACAGGGAGCCACGACGGCGAGAGAGCTGATTGCACCAAACACACCAAGAGATGCATGGTGGCCTCTAGGACTGGTTCCAGAAAACGGGATCGCTAGCCTGGATCCCTCGATGACTGCGTCTTGCCCCATCTCCTCCAGCTGCAAGGAACTATGGCTTTTAGTATTTAACCACACAGGGAATGTTTTTCAAAAGTAGTACGAGGCAAACCAGGCCAACTGGACAAACTTAACTAACGTCTCCAGAATGGATCTGTGGTTTTCAAGTCACTGATGGAGTGGTAGAGCACACTCTGAGCCTCTTTGGTGTTAGCAATGGAAGTGATGTAAACAGCAGTGACGATAATAATGACTTAGACAACTTTGTCATTTTGTATGCACAAAGTGCGTACAGAACGAAATGTCGTTGGCATACAGCTTGAAAAAAATCACAGTAAATTGCAGCAAATTTCAGGATAAAGATGCAACAGCGATTTATGTAAATTGAAATGGCTTCAGCAGTTCAACAGTCTGATGGCAACAGGGAAAAAGCTTTTGCAGAACCTGGTCGACCTGCAGGTTATTATATAACAATTATATAATAAAAATAATTATATAATAGTAATTATATAATAATAACAATAATAATACATTTTATGTGTATAGCTGTCATGGTTTTCAGATGACGAGTCCACATGCAGATACGACCGGGAAGCAAGGCACAGTTTTAAGATGTTTATTTAGGAAACAGGCAGGTATAACGGACGGGATTACAGGCAACTTCGACAGGGTCAGAACGTCACGGCTGGAGAGACTGCAAAGAGAAGGAGAGTAAGTGACTCTAAAAGGTGAACCAGGAGAACTACTAGAAGCTGCGCTGCTTACCATAAAGCTGGGCGGACCTAATCGGGGAGAAGTAGCGCCGAGGGAACTCTGTGATCCTACTCTGTTGGTGTTTGGCGGCTAGTGGCAGAGGGCGGCAGATGTTACTGGTGAGGGATCCAGAGCGAGCCTCCTCGGCAGTGGGTGACAGATGGATTGACCAGAGTGCGAGAAGAGCCAGCAGAATCCGGGAGAGGGGATCTCAGGCCTCGCTGGGTAACATCCAGGAAGTATGAGGGGAGAGCCAGAGCAAAATCTGAGCAGGAGGATTCTGTGGCTCTGTCTCTTCGGACAAGACGTCAAGACAGGTGAGTGCATCCAAGCACCAAAAACTGTGACAAAAACAGGGAGATCCAAAATTAGTCAAAATTCAAAGACGAAAAACTCACGAGCAGGTTTTCAGGAGTTGGGTCACAGGCCACGTCGTACCACGACTGGTTAAGGCTCCGGCGTCTTCCATCTGCCAGTGCTCTGCTTAAGAAGCCAGAGGAAGCCGCCTGCAACGAGCTGCAGGTGTGGGCCACGCCTCCTCAGCCAACTAGACACACCTGAGGAGTAGAGTTAGAGCAGAACAACACAGAGAACCCTGACAATATCTCTTTTAAAAAAAACTCAAAGACACTTTATAAGAATCAAGTAAAATTACAAAAAGGACGGTCAAGTACATCAAACAATATAAAAGAAGAAAATCACTTAAACACACAGAACTGGACAGCACAAAAACAAGACATTAATCATACATTAAAAGCTGTTCTAAAAAGGTGAGATTTAACATGATTTGAATGTGGATAGGTCTGTACAGTCATGGATGTGTTTGGGAAGAGAGTTCCAGGGGGTGGGAGTAGCTGTGGAGAAGGCTTCATCACCCCAGGACCGGTACTTGCTTCTGAGTGGTGGAGACAGGAGGTTAGCATCGGAGGAGCGAAGGCTACAGGAAGGATTGTGACGGTGGAGCAGGTTGGAGAGGTAGCATGAGGCTTGGTTATGGAGGGCTTTGTGGGTGAGAAGAAGGACTTTGAAATGGATGCGTCGAGGGTCAGAGAGCCTACGGTGGTAAATCCCCATGGCATATAGAAAGGTCTACATTTAATAGTCAAAAAAATCAATGTTTGGAGACCACCATTGTTACAGCAGCGGTTGATAATGTTGATGCAAACACCCTCGCCATGGGTTCCACCACTGAGAACGCAGCTCCTGTCCGACCAGAATGTTGTTAGCCGCTCCATGCTAGTGGTATCATCAGGGCAGGAGGAGTTTAGCCAGGTCTCCAGGTTGAATTTGTTGTGAAATTCAGCTTCA
Source organism: Fundulus heteroclitus (assembly GCF_011125445.2). Classification (NCBI taxonomy): domain Eukaryota; kingdom Metazoa; phylum Chordata; class Actinopteri; order Cyprinodontiformes; family Fundulidae; genus Fundulus; species Fundulus heteroclitus. The sequence goes on from NC_046383.1 coordinate 12,820,832, forward strand.
AGTAATTCATTTTGTTCTCCAGGTAGCGAATGTTGGCGAGCAAGATGGATGAGTTCTGCATGGATTAGCCTCGTTAGCCCTCCCCAGCTGATGCTCTTACGTTTCCTATCACACCTCTGTCTCCTCCAGGGGAAGCCTGTGCTGGTAGGGGCTCCTGCAGCCTTGTCGGCAGATGCTTCTGCTATAAGGTGTGACTGACAAAATATCAGGAGTGTTTGAGTTGGTTTTATCCAAGGAAGTATAAATTAAGATGCATATGTGCATAGAGCCATGTTTTAAATAAGTTGAAATTTAGAAGTCGATTTAGAACATCACAGCAATAAGAGGATTTGCAAACTTTTGCATCCACGTTGTCCTAATGTATTAAGTTTTACTCTAGCTTTTTTATTTTTGCACACCACTGTTAAAATAGGTTTTAACAGTGGTGTGCATATGTTGTTTTATCCACCTTACATTACTGCAAGCATTCAGTTTCTCCAGGGTAATGTGAAAAATATGCAACAGCTGTGTGTGCCTTTATTTCTGTGCACTGCTCAAAATATTTGAGAATATAGTTTTCTTTTCAGTATGTATAATTATCAGCATCAAGCAACTTTGGAGAGGTAGGAAAAAGTATAGCTTTTTGATAAATCAAACAGTTTCACGTTCAATCAGGCACTCTGCTCAGAGGACATTGTTGCATACTATTGTCGTTAACGAATGTTGAGGGCTCACACTCTTCAAAGCAAAGTGAAGTAATCCATTATGTACCACTGACTGAAAAAACGAAAAGCTTCCCTGCTACCACGAGGAAGGCTCTTTCCTTTGTTCTTACCTTGATCTGTCAGCAGAGAACATTGCAGAAAGTGTTACTCCGTTTTCGTGCATTTGCATTTTTCCACTGCAGAGCTCCATTTAATTATTACACAGAGAGGCCATTTACTGAGATAATTAGAGGGGAACAAAAATCAAGTAAAACCCCAAAATTACATAATTAAACACTAAAACTAAAACTCAACACCAGATTTTTTACCTTTTCATACATTTTTCTTGAAGATAGATGCAAAACACTGTTAAATGTTATTCTACATTTCCAAAATGGAAGATTTAATTGGCTATTTTAGGGGAAAAAAAATGGATAATGGAAGTTTTGGAGCCTAAATGACAAGCTTTCTTTTCTTGAAAAATGTAAAGCACACAATGTGATTTTGGCAGTTTGCAGCTGCAAAATATTCATCGACTCATGACAGTAACATGGAAGATATTGCTTAGCTGTCTGCAGTTTGGTTTTAAGATTAATCTAATAACTACCATCGACATGGTGCATGTCGACTCAACATATCCTCCAACCTCTTCTTGCTTTAGGTACATGACACATTGACAGGATGAGTTTTGTTACATTTAGCATTACCGTGTAACTCACAGTGGATTTTGTCATTCACAAGCCTGCTATACAAAAGGTGTTCCCTTATAAACCAACAGCTAATATCCATCTTCATTCAAGACGGAAAGATCACATTTATTTATTTTGAATGTAAATATATAACAAAAGATGTCTGCAAAGGAGTAGATGGATGTAAAACTTGTGTGTTAATATAGTCCTTTGTTCTCACAGATACATACATGCCTATCTGTATGGTACGAACACAATAGCTTTGAAACTTTTTCTCCCAGATTATAACCTTCTTCTCTGTCAGAAAACTTTATTTGAATATTAACTGGAAGTAACATTTTCCTGTGCTTTAAACGTGATTAGTGCTGTTTTCAATGTAACCAGATCCCCAAGCTGCAACATTTGTGACTTTAAAAACAGAGGTGTCCACCCTAAATCCCACATTGTGAGCTTTTCAGTTTTTTTGTAGTCTGTATAATGGCTCCGTGTTGGTTTTGAATGTGTTCCCACGTACTCCTACAAAATAATTCCGATTTGTCATGATTTAGGTCTTTGTTTGTTTTGCTTTGTGCCTTTTCTTAATCTTCCTTCACCTCTAAGCCGTCAACCAGCCACCTCAGTCTTCCTCTAGCCACTCTGCTCTAGATCAGCTCCACCTGATGTTAGCAATTACTGTACACTCGGCCCACCTGGAATATATACCTCCCACAAAATACTTCAGATTAAGTAAAATATTGACGTCCACAGAATTGCGACTAATTTATAATCCAGTATGCATCAACCCATAACTGCTATGGTTATGGAAGAAGGTTGATGCCAATTGGTTCTTAATAATAATGGACTTTCGGTATTCATACAATTTTGTGGTCCAGTATGAAACCGATACATTTAATGTCATTAACTCTATAGAAAATTATGATAATTCAATAGTTTTCCGACAGGCTGCTGGAGGACATCAGGGTCTATTTTTCTACTGATGAGTTCTCCTACTGTTCTCCAATTTGCATTGCATGTTGTTATTTCAACTTTTAACTTTTTGTTCCCTGTCTTTTTTCTCTTCATAGAAGGTACACCTGGTCTGGCGTTCTGTTAGCTGTGACATCATCCAGGGGAGGGAGATCATCTGCTATTACCATTTAACATAGAAAGTACTCCTGGGTCAATGTGAGCTTCTGTGCTTTCTGTGTCTCTGCTCTGTCTTCTCTAAGCCCCAGTGGGTCGAGGCAGATGAGTGTTCACACTGAGCCTGGTTCTGGTTCTGCTGGAGGATTTCCTCCCTGTTAAAGGAGAGTTTTCCTCTCCACTGTCACTTCATGCATGCTCAGTATGAGGGATTGCTGCAAAGCCATCAACAATGCAGACGACTGTCCACTGTGGCTCTACACTCTTTCAGGAGGAGTGAATGCTGCTTGGAGAGACTTGATGCAACCTGCTGGGTTTCCTTAGAGAGGAAACTTTCTAAAACATGTCTGGAGGATTTGATTGAATTTGACATTGTAAAGTGCCTAGAGATGGCATGTACTCAATTTAGTTCCCTACCCTTAGTTTAGGATCACATTTTTTGTGTTTCCTGTTGTTAAACTGGATTATTATGGCCACCTCTTTCAATTACTTCTCATAGGAAGAGAATAGCAACCCAATCTAGGACTCTGAACAGTCTGAGCTCAACAAACAGCAGTGCTCCAACTGCAGGATGTTCAAGTGTGAGCCACCAGAATTGACAAAGATTCCTGGATAGGTGTTGAAATGTTTTCAGAAAAACAGCAAAAGTCCAGTTGCTTGTTTGCTGTTGCCATGACCTGCATAGCTGATTATCTGCACAGGTACATTTTCTGGGCTTGTTCCCATGGGTGGAGACCCCTGGGAGGACTAAAAGCTTGCTGGAGGGACTATATATCCTGTCTAGCCTGCCTAAGGATCCCCCAGAATGAGCTGGAGGATGTTGGAGGAGGGGATGTCTGGAGTTCCTGGATGGATGGATGAATGATTTTGTGACAGTAACTGATGGTTTAGTATCTGCTGAATCAAAAGCAACATCTGCTTTCAGCAGGCATTTAAGAACAATACGCAAAATGGAAAGGAAACAGTAAATCCACAGCATTTTTTGTACTACTGACTTGTGCAAAACAGTATTTGTTTTCAGCTTTTTCCAGAACATGGTTCACATAATGTGCAGGATTAATGGTCATTATTGGTTACTGCATAAAGAATAATATCCTTTCAGTTCTTAATCAAAAACATATGCCTGTCACCTGTTACAATTTAATATACTGGACTTAACCTGCCTTCTGTGCTACCATGTAAACACTAATTTTTACTTTACTCAAAGGTGCTCTGCTTTTTCTTACTTGCTTAAGAAGAAGATGGCAACTCTAGACGATTGATTCTCAAAGTTCAGAGTCTATCAAGGACATAAACTTCAGCTACAGTTATGTCTTGGTGACATCAAAACCTTGATGACTTAAAATTTTCTGCTTTTAAATTCTGACAAGACAGAGGTTGTAGTCTTTGGACCAGAGTCTTCAAAAATAAACTTCTTGATCAAGCACTTAATCTGGATGGCATTAAGTTGGCCTCTGGTAATAAAGTAAAAACAATTGTTTTTTAAAACATAAATAAATAAATAAACAGGTTTTCCAGACTTTTTTTCACCTGCAGAATATCGCCAAAGTTAGAAATATTCTGTCCAGGACTGGAAAACTGGTCCATGCATTTGTTACTTCCAGGCTGGACTATTGTAATTCTTTACTATCAGGAAGTCCACAAAATGCAGTTCAAAGTCTTCAGCTGATCAAAAATGCTGCAGCAAGAGTTCTGATGAAAATCAACAAGAGGGATCATATTTCTCCAATTTTAGCTTCCCTTCATTGGCTTCCTGTTAAATCAAGAATATAATTTAAAATTCTCCTTCTAACGTATAAAGCCCTTAATAATCAAGCTCCATCATATATCAGAGCTCTGATTACCCCGTATGTTCCTAACAGAGCACTTCGCTCTCAGACTGCAGGTCTGCTGGTGGTTCCTAGAGTCTCTAAAAGGAGAATGGGAGGCAGAACCTTTAGCTATCAGGCTCCTGTCCTGTGGAACCAACTCCCAGTTTTGGTCCATGAAGCAGACACCCTGTCTACTTTTAGGACTAATCTTAAAACTTTCCTTTTTGACAAAGCTTTTAGTTAGAGTGGCTTAGGTTACTCTGAGCTATCTCTGTAGTTATGCTGCTATAGGCTTAGGCTGCTGGAGGAGATCAGGGTCTATTTCCCTCACTCTGCTGAGTTCTCCTACTGTTCTCCAGTCTGTGTTTTTTGCTGTTATTTCAGCTTTTAACTTTTAGTTCTTTGTCCTTTATCTCTTCATAGAAGGTACACCTGGTCTGGCGTTCTGTTAGCTGTGACATCATCCAGGGGAGGCAGATCGTCCACTATTACCATCTAATGTAGAACAGATTACTGGGTCAATGTGAGCTTCTGTGCTTTCTGTGTCTCTGCTCTGTCTTCTCTAAGCCCCAGTGGGTCGAGGCAGATGAGCGTTCACACTGAGCCTGGTTCTGGTTCTGCTGGAGGTTTTCCTCCCTGTTAAAGGGGAGTTTTCCTCTCCACTGTCGCTTCATGCATGCTCAGTATGAGGGATTGCTGCAAAGCCATCAACAATGCAGACGACTGTCCACTGTGGCTCTACGCTCTTTCAGGAGGAGTGAATGCTGCTTGGAGAGACTTGATGCAACCTGCTGGGTTTCCTTAGAGAGGAAACTTTCTAAAACTGTCTGGAGGATTTGATTGAATTTGACTTTGTAAAGTGCCTAGAGAGGGCATGTACTCAATTGTCAGTATATAAATAAAAATGTATGAAAAATAATTTTATGAAAATGTGAAAATATTTTGTATTAGAAAATAACCTGCACTTATATCCACAGACACACAATCCTTTAAAAGCACAATGGGTGACTAGGTAATAAAAATCATTCACATCATAAACCGAGTTCAGCATTTTATTTCAGAGAACAGGTGAATCAATAACACAGGGGACCAAAACTCCTGGCAGTTGTTACTGAATTAAAAAAACAGCTACTTTCACGATTCTACCCCTGACATTTAACTGAACTTTTTCACTTAATCGAACAAGTATAAAGTTTATAACCTGTTGTTAAAATGAACCATTTAAGCATTGAGATAAAAGAAGAGCTTTTGGATTGAATACATCTCCTGACAATGAAAAGGAGTGACAGGCTGCTACCCCCTGACTTTGTGTGATTTTGCTTCCTATTTTAGAAATGAACAGTGTCAGAATATTTGCATTTAAACCAGTCTTAACATGCTTGATACATTATTTAAAAAGTGATTTTTGTTGGTAAAAAAAATAACAATGTGCAAAGCAAGATAATGAAGATGCGCCAATAAGATTTGTTACTTGTTAATTGTTCAGTTTCTGTAGAGCTTTGGTCTGTGGATGCCAGACTTTAATTTCTTAGCATATATATATATATATATATATATATATATATATATATATATATATATATAATTTGTGTGTGTGTGTGTGTGCATTGCTTTAACTTGTGTTTTAAACAGACTTTTCTCCTTTCAGTTGCTCTAAATTTGTTTTACATCTTTACAATTCAAGCTGGTCGTCCGAAAAGGACAAAGAAAAGTGAATCTTTTTACTCGCCGGGACATTAATAGCTCGGCTTCACAGTCTACCTATTCATATGTAAGAGTGACTAGTAAGAATGCCAGAGAGATGAATAAGACATGAGGACCATGCATGATTTAAGAATCTAAAATGAGTAACACAGATAGGCTGCAACCACTGCTGGTGTGTTGGCCTCCAGCTGCAGGAACAAAAGAAGTGATTGTGTCTGCATCTCCTCAGAAAAGGAGAGGCGAGAACAGTCACAGCTGAATTATGGACAGGGGATATTAGAATGCATTTTCTCAATGCCATTTTATGAATTAATTCAATTTTGGGTTTATAAATTAGAGAGAAGCCATGTAAATTATAATCATTAATTCACAGGACAAGTTAGGCGTGAAATCCATTTTCATCTTTCACTTCCTCATTTCTGAGTGTGGTGCCTGATCGCGTCTCAGTCTATTAATGCAACTGTGGCAGAAATCAAATAATGCTGCTAAGTGTAGGTGAAAAGGTGGTAGATTGAGGGAGATCTCATTTATCAACAAATAAGTGTACAAATTTAACCAACATTAATGCAAACTGTGGACTTTCTGCACATTCAAATATACAATATGTATGGAACTCGAAAATGCTCAAATAAATTGATGAATAAAATCATCCATCCATTTTCTTACTCACTTTATCCCTCATGTTGTCACGAGGGGTGCTGGTGCCTTATCTTCAAAATTTCAATGGGGGAAAGGTGAGGTTCATCCTGGACAGGTCGCCAGTCCATCGCAGGGCAACACAGAGATAGACAAGACAAACAACCATTCACACACACACACTCACACCTAAGGACAATTTAGAGAGACCAATTAACCTAACAGTCATGTTTTTGGACTGTGAGAGGAAGCTGGAGTACCCGGAGAGAACCCACACATGCACAGGGAGAACATGCAAACTCCATGCAGAAAGACCCAGGGTTGGACTCGAACCCAGAACCTCCTTGCTGCAAGGCAACAGCGTTGCAGCTCCACTGTGCAGCCCCGATGAATAAAACATTATGTAAAACATTATATAAATCTATATGAATAAATTATACATGACATTGAAATTGCTAAATAATTCATTGCATATAAAAGTCTGAGCTTATTATGAAATACTTTTTATTTCTTCTTTAACAATGGGCTTATTTACAATTAAGTTAGAATGCAGACAACATCCAGAAATTATTTTCACATTTGTCATCTGCTATATGCAGATATTTCCCACAAACTTAGCACAAGTGAGGTGATGAGATGATCTGACAGTGAGTGTCTAGGTGAGGCAGGTATATGAAGGCTGGGGAACAGGTGAGTAGAGTTGGAACTAGTTAATAGCAGCAGGTGGAGCTGGTCTGAGCTGATGATTGGTGGCTGGTGACTGAGGAGTGGACTGAGCTGATAGGATGGTGACAGGTGGCAGACGCCTGAGGGGAGTAGAACTAATTAGCCCAAAATGTCCAAGATTATGACACCTGACAGATCTGTAAATGAGGTTGACAATTGATCAAACATATGTTTGAAGGTGTCAAAAAGCCTGTTTGGACTAAGGTGCTCAGGTCTTAAAGAGGTTAAGTGATTTATTGATTATTGAGAAATCAACTAGGTAGAGCTGCACATCATTGCCGCCACCAACCCTTTTACTGAGGAGCGACATTTGGTCTGAGAAATGAACAAGTTTATATGACTTTTTAATAAAATTATTTGGAGAATTGACATATGCAGCAATAACAACTACATTAAATGGTTTATACAGCCATGTCATGGCACCTTTGAAAACTGGAGAAAACACATAACAGTGGTGAACATTCCTCGGAGTGGCTGACCTACCACAAAGTCTTGGAGAGCATCAGCAACTGATCCAGGAGATCACAAAGGAACAAAACACGTAATTCAAAGCTGTATTTCTCCTCTTTATGCCTCCTTTCAAGAGCAAAGAACATGTTCAGTTCCCCCATTGATCTCAGCAAATCCAGGTTTATGATTGTTCTAACCTGGGTTCAGCTGAATGCTGCTTAAGGTTGTCAAAGCATAATCATTTTCTTGATTTAGTTACAGATAGGTAGAATAATTTTGTAAACTCTTATATACACTTGTTCTTAATTTTAAGTCTGTGGGTAAAACACAGTTACTGAAAATATGCATTGTTTTTTTCTATAGTGCAGATATGGTTACGCAGTCATATTCAATAAATATTACGTCAATTTATTTTCTTTCAGTAATTCAGTTAACTTAGGTAAACACATTTAGATTAATTCCTCATGAAATATTGTTTTAAAGCCCTACTGTTAACAATGGATTTTTTGCTTACATATATTGAAATTAAGACATTCAGGATTAGCATAGTACATCTAACCAATTAAAAAATACATATTTAATACAGAAATGTGAGCTTAAAGTACTTTTAATCTGGCAAATGAGCCTCCATGGAACCCTTATCCTAATCTATTGATTATGAGTAGTTTAGTGAGGACTTTCTGCCCAAGCTAAATAAGAGATTGAGTTATATTTTGCATATCATTGACAGCATAGTCTGTTAAATGAAATAACAATAAGTTATTTATATAGATAGCCCTTTACACAACCAAAAAATTACCAAAGTGCTTTACAGTTAAAAATGATAACAGATGGAAAACAAACAAAGATTAAAAATTAGGCCTCAATTATGAAGAATGAAGCTAGTGTAGAAAGAAAAAACGTAATTTTTACACAAACTGTGTGTGTCTGGTGTATTGTTGGCTAAAACATGTTTTTTTTCTGCATTTAGTGAAATAAAAAAGAAAATGGACAGTTTTTACACCATAATCTAATTTCTGCATGGATGTTTTTTTTATGCTTACTTGAGTTGTTTTTCAACATTTGGTGTGAATTTTATGTAAATAGCCCTGAAAAACATATTGAAACTGAGAAAAGCATTGAGGTGTTAGACATTTGTTTTACAGGCTGTAAATGTTCATTTTATTTCTGTTCCAGGGGTCTTGAAGAATCGTACATCTTAACGTGGAAATTTTAATCACTTTCTTAGTTGCATTAATAGCAGCAGAACATTTCAAAGGCAGGACAATTAAGACTTAATCACATTAGTGTATGAGATGAGTGCAAAAATGAATGGTCAGCTAAACGTTGAGGATTGTGACAGCCCCACTGACAGGCAGCTCCACTATCATGTCCTTTCTGAAATAGCAGTCTCAGTCCTAACAGCCGATGGGGACAACAGGACGTGTCTGGATGGCGCCGAGGCAGATGATGATGGGTTTCAACGTCTAATGAGTGAAATTACAGAAATGAGGCCAGAACAAAATGTGTGATGATTAAAATATAGAACAACTTGCTTCCTTTTCCTACTGAGTATGGTTTTGCTTTTTTCCTGAATCGTTTAAATGGAACCAACTTATTGTTTTGCCTTTTCAGTAATGTCTGTTCTTAATCCAAATGTGCCTGAAAAACTTTGCTGACATTTATATTTTCCTTCACTTCTTTGTTGATAGGGCAGCGTCCGCCAGGTTATTGATTTAATGCGTCGCCCACGACCTCTTCCAGTTTGGTGTCTGCTCACCTGTCCTCAAGAAGTTCACTCCCAGCTTTCATAGATGTGTACCGGCTCCTGTCTGGTCCTTGATGTTGTTAAACATGCAGGGGCAAAACTACTGAATGAAAACAACTTGTCACGACCCCCTCAGTCAGTTCAAATCGATCATAAGACTCATCCTAATCACTGGGTCAGGATTAGAGGTGCAGCATTGGATTGGCTTCTTTGGTACCCTAGTGAGAATGGTTGTTGGTCTCTGTGTTGCCCTGCGATAGACTGGCTCAATGGAGTTTATTCTGAGACAAGGGCAGCAGAAATATTAATAATGAGGGGAAATGCAGGATGAAGAGATGCCACATCCTGCATGGTGTATTTTAACAGGTTGTTAAACGTCTACTTTGACCTACACACCACACTGTGAGTAAACACCAGATTATTTTAGAGACAGATTCCTCCTTCAACTTGTCCATGTTGTTTAAACTTACGGCTATGATAATAACATTTATGCAACAATTTATCAGAAACACAACATGACATTGTGCCAAGTGATGTTGACCCTCAATTGCATTTTTTAAAATGAGAGTATTAATAACTCCACCTAATGAACAGGTGTGCTTTTGATAACCACCACCCTGGGCTCAGGGGGGGCTTTTTATTTTTTTCTGATTTAGTGATCGTAACATAACATGACATGGCACGCTCTAGGTTGTGTTTTTAAATTAGTAATGTTGTTCATAAAGTCCCCTTCATCACTCATCTCAGCACCTAAACTCTCTCCACTGGCTCTACATGTTGACCCTGCATCTGACTAACAAACTGCACAGTTCCTTAGCTTGCGCATTTCCACCAACTTGAATTTATTTATTTTTTGATAATGACTATTTGCACAAACTAACTTATCAGGGAGTGTTTGTCTGGTACATTCATGCCATTGCACAATATTTTACATATAGTAACTCCAGGAATACCAATTAATATTAGCCTGCTGTTAATATACCTTCTTCCTTGTTTTCATTGCTTAGTTTAATTTCACATGGCCTAAGGCTCTTTTAAAAAAAGGTTTTAATAAAAGCTGGTCATTATGAGATGTCAATGGGGCTGACTTAACCTCCTCCAGTTTTGAGTAGCCTGCAATGATCCCAAATGTAAGAGGGACATTTCCCCTTCACAGATAATTACCGTGCCGTCTATGTTCTGTCATTTGACTTCAACTGTTCCACTGAAAATTATTGATGCTCCATGCATCCACTTCTAAAGCAAATTCTCTGAGCTTCAATAAAAAAAGGTTCCTTTATTCAGCTCTAACAGCTCTTCTTGCTAACCAGTTCTCTGGATCCGGACCATAGACTGAATGTTAGCAATCTGAAGGCAATTATGCACGTGGATGTTAAATTTAATGGCCAGCTCAGCTCTGCCAAATTCATTTTTTTTATTATTATTTAAGTTAAATAGAAAAGTTTAAGCCAGTTCTGTTAAGGCAAGAGCAATAATACCTCCTTTTATCACAACTCATCTTTTCCATTGAGAGGCTCTTCATACTAGGGTCAGTCAGGTCTCGATTTGCACATCCACATTGTTCAAAACACTGCTGTCCATTTTAAAACTCTCTCTATAGGTTTTCTGTGCTCAGCAGAAGTTATTTTAAAATCCTGATTTTGGCCCAAATGCTCTAGCCTCTCCATATCTGCTTCACCCTGGTGGCCCTTTGCAGGTCTGTAGATCCTCTGACCATCTGCGTTAAGCTGTTTCCAGATCTGACACATTTAGAAGAGATCAATGCTCCTAAAGTTTAGGACAAACGACCCACAAATCTGAGACAGTCAAGTTTCTGTTTTAGCTCTGTTTAAAAAAAAACATCTATTAAAATTGGGGTTCAGCACAGTATGAGTGTTTCTCTTCATATTATCTTTTTCTTTTTTAATATGTGGTGCATTAAAACTGTGTTTGATGTCATTTATGTCCTGGTTTTGTGTGCAACACTTTTTTATCATTGAATAACACTTTAGTTTACCTTGTTGAAAATGTATATTGTAAATACATTTGACTGCAACTTGACAATTAGAACCTATAGATGTCAATTCCAGTGTTTCTTTCCTAAAAAACGTAAATAATCATATCAAACTTATGCTGCATTTCTATTACCTTTTGAGAATTTCATCAAAAAAAAAAAAGTCAGATCAGCAAAGACCTAAAATAAGTGTTTTATTTTAAAGCTGAATAAAACACTAAGCAGTATGAATCTTGTTTTATATTTATATAATCCCTCATATTCATAATTGCCAGAGCGTGCACAGGTGTACATGCATTTTGTGCTTTGAGATTCCCTGGCATTATATTTAAATATTCAATTAATTTTACAGCTCTCAAAAACCCATTTTGCATTTTATGCTTGAATAAATGTTGATGCAGTTTAATTGGTTGTGTTGCTGGAAACCGATGGTAATTTGTTGTTTTGGTTTTCAGGGACATACCGCAGTAAGTTTTGCTCATCAGCATTTTCTTACACTTTTATTTTCTTTTTTTGTAAAGTAAATATAAAATTCAGATGGTTTATTTCTATATCAACTGGAGAGTGATTTATGCAAATCCAGAGGAGGTATGACATTATTGTGCTTTGCACATAAGATATACATTTGATTTCTCACTCTACTGAGTTCTCCAGTTCTCCAGTTTTGCATTGCTTGTCGTCATTTCAGCTTTTAACTTTTTGTTCTCTCTCTTTTTTCTTCATAGTAGGTACACCTGGTCTGGCGTTCTGTTAACTGTGACATCATCCAGGGAAGACAGATCACCCGCTACTACCATCTAATGTAGAACAGATTACTGGATCAATGTGTGCTTCTGTGCTTTTTTGTCTCTCTTGTTGTGTCTCTGCTCTGTCTTCTGTAACCCCAGTCGGTCGAGGCGGATGAGCGTTCATACTGAGCCCGGTTCTGCCGGAGGTTTTCCTTCACGTTAATGGGGAGTTTTTCTTTCCACTGTCGCTTCATGCTTGCTCAGTATGAGGGATTGCAGCAAAGCCATGTACAATGCAGACGACTCTCCCTGTGGCTCTACGCTTCTCCAGGAGTGAATGCTGCTTGTCGGGACTTTAATGCAATCAACTGGTTCCCTTATATAATACATTTTTGACCAATCTGTATAATCTGATTGAATTTGACTTTGTAAAGTGCCTAGAGATGACATGTTTCATGAATTGTTGCTGTATAAATAAAATTAAATTGAAATGAATTGAATTTGCATATTTCCTATATTGGAGTAAATCCGCACAAATTAACATACATGTTCTGTTAAATAATATTTTGTCAAACACACAACATACGTTTAGCCTTATTGCCAAAAAGAATCTAAGCATTTTGAATTTCATATCTGTAGTTTACCCCTAAATAAATTAAAAAGACAAAAGCTTATTTTTTTCAGCCTATAAGATACTTTTCATGACACAAAACTCTATTTGATGTTAAGCTTTAAGTGGTTTCTTTTACTCAAACTGCATACTAGTACACCTCCGATCGCATTCTCTGAATGCAAAGCATTGCTGCAAAGAGTAAATCTGATGCCTCCAGATTGTGATAGGTGTTCTGAAAATATATCACATTACTGAAAGGAATTAAACGCAGTGGAGTGGATGAGGATAGAAACCTTTAATCAGTCCATAAAAGCTACAAGCATATTCCATTAAACAATTCATTTCTCTGAGAGACTTTGCCTAAATGAGTGGTACTGTGATACCCATGAATCATTTGTTGTCTTTGACTTTGTCCCTGATAAAAAAGAGAAATTGTCACAGGATCTGTGCCTTGGGTAAGTGAATAATCTCTGTGTGTATATGTGTCATGTTCGGTTTAATGAACTTCAATAAAAAGGCTTTGGCAATCCTGCTGTAATTACATCAGCGCTATTCAAGTAAAAAGAAATTTATTGGTTTAGAAAATAAAGACAGAAGACCGCAGCTTAGCTTCATATTCCCCTTTAACATGATTCAGGTGCGAGTTAGAATGTTACACTGAAAGAAAAGGGAAATAAACCCTAATGTTAAAAAGGGATTTGCAGTAAATTTTTAAAGAGATCATGGGGCCTTGGCATTAGAAGCTGCAGAACTGAATCTTTCTGCTGGATCTCACATTTATATATATAAAAAAAACTACAGTTTTATCTAAAACTGAAGCTGATGTTAAAGCTAGAAAGTATCCTCCCCCCCCCCGAACATTACCTGGAACCTGTGTTCTGGTGATGTGTAGCACATGTGCATGGTTCCCAGAGACCATGCACCTTAACTGCTGGCATGAGGAAGTTTCTCAGATGTTATTTTGTGAGCCTTGAGGAGTCATTAACAGAGAAATTTCCTGTTACTGCAGCAGAATAAGTGCTGCTTTATCCACAATATCAGGCTGGTGAAGAGGAGAGATCATTTTTGTTACATGGCTCAACGTTCATGAATGTCATTTTGAAATGAAATCTATCTAAAAGTTGATCCTAAACTTTACAGATGGAAAGAAATTCAACACCAAACTATTCAGTAAATAGAAATTATTTGATAACATTTTGAGACCCAACATAATTAAAGTAAAAGAGGTCAGTCCAAGACTTAATTCAGCAGACCAATGATGAATGATCACTGTCACTAGTTCAACAGGAAATCAGATATGACTTGATTCAAACAGTGCATGCAACAAATTATTTAGCATTGTTTCATCAACATCAAAGTGCATTAATCTTCCCGAAAAACATGTTTATTGAAACCAACATAACAATCCTAAAATTCAATAAGCTTTAATCGTTTTGCCTAGATCTCATGTTGTAAAAGTCTGCCTGAGCATATCAGCTGTTTAAAACGTTCTGTGCCTCGCGTGTGATTAAAAATAAAACTACACTGTTCAATGTTTCCAGCAAAAATCAAACCTCCATTAAATTACTATTTATTCTGCAACCTCTTCAATTAAACATTACTGATTACGTTCACTCTTATTTTCTTAACAAAGCTTAATGGATTAGATTCCAGCTAGACAAATGGTTCAGCAGCGCGCTCCCCTAGAAACTAAACTAAAACAAAACGGCAACAAATCAAAGTAAAACTTTCCTCAACCGTTCTGTATCTCTCCGTATCATCTTTTTTGGCTTTTGTCAAATCCAGAGTAACATAAAAATTATTAAAGAAAATCCAAATTCTTCACAGTTTTTGTTTTTTTTTTAAGGAAAAAAAAACATGGCATTAACAAGCCTTCATCAAAGACAAGCCTCGTCTACTTGGCTCTCTGTATTTGGACTGATATAGTGTCTTAACACATTCATTATTACTCAGCATTGGGGAACAATTTAACTTCCAGAGAAGTTATTTTTATTTATTTTTTAGGATTGCAAACGGCAAAACATTGAACGAAATTTTCTCCAACATCAGCAAAATCACAGAAAGAGAAAATCTCGTCATTCTTCGGAAGAAAATAAGAAACTCAACATTAATAATGAAGCAAAGAAGAAGTAGTTTCAAACGTTGCGTTCGGTTGACAGCAGTAAAGAATTGTTGATTTGAACATTTACACAGTGAGGCAACTTTCCAGCAGAATGCTCTTCAGATGATGCATGCATAATAAAACCTGACAAAGCAGAGTGGTGCGTTGGGTAGAATGCATTCGTTACAAATCCTGATGTTTAGAATATGAAAACAACGCCTTTCCTCTTGATCATTTCTGCAGATGCTTTTTTGCCCTCAGATGAGGTGGATCTCAGCAACCCAGAACCCCCCACAGTTGTCTCAGCTGCCGGAGTAGCACTCAGGTCCAAGAGGAGATTTGGCAGCGTTATAATAGCAGGGCAGACATCCAAAAACGTCCAGCCTCCACTTCCACCCCTTGCAGCTGCTGTCCTTTACTCCTACCTCCTTACTTTTCTTTTATTACAGCTCATCCTATCGCCTTCACTTTTTTGCCTTCAGGGATGTAGCGGTTCAACTTTCTATATTTTGATGACTCAGAGCCACTGTTAAAATAAACTTTTATTCGAAATAAAGAGGTGTAACTGCCTTTCATGATAAATTAATTAGGGGAATAAACGAGACTGTCAAAAAAATGTATCAATAGTACGAAGAAAGCATGAATATTAGCACAGCATTAACTTAGACTATTAATAAAACAGTAATCCAGTTATGGTAAGTCATTTCCATATCCCTTAAGATTTGGAACATTGCTCAGGTTTGCTCACTCAACCTTGAAGAGCATGTTATTTTTGACATGCATTCATCTGTTCCTACATCAAACCTGCTGCTGGAACTGGAGTTGCCAGATCTTAGAACAAAAACAAGCTAAGCAGTCTAAGACAAGTGCAAAGCAAATAGGTGGCTTCTAAGAAAAGAAGACCAATGTTGATGGGAATAAGCAGCCCTGTTTACTCTCAAGCCAAAGGCATTCGTTTTAAAACCAGGAGTTTATCTCCACATTTGCCAAGAAGCTGCTGGTAGGATTTATTGTTTCCCTTTAGTTTCCAGTCAAAACAAGAAGAAAGCACAGAAAAAAATATAGCCTTCTCTTCCACTTCACACAATCGGATGCTTCAGCTTTCAGCATAATTATATATGGAGCACTAACAAGCAATTAAAAAGTGTAGTAATTAGTGCTTATTACAAAATAAAACATCTACGTACAATGTGTGACACATTTGCTTAGTCAAAGATTGGTTGCCTGGGTGTTTTTAATGTTTTTGTTCTCTTGATTAGATTTTTTTTATTCTTTTGCTCATTAGGCTTCCCTAAAGATGTAAAAAAAAAAACATAATTTTATAGTCTCCAGCTTCCTAGGCTCCGCTGATGACACGTCTGCCGTGCAGGTGAAGAGAATACTGATGATAAAGTGCAGAGAAAGAAAAGAGTTCTGCTTCCTCGAGCCCTCTGGCTCTGTCTTTTTCTGAGCTAAGTGAGCATCTGGCAGAGCCAAGTTTTCCGGGTCTCTCCTTCAATATTTCTTTCATTTTCTCTATTGGTTTCTGTCGCGCCCTGACAAAGTCAAGTTGGCAGACAAATCCAGTCTCGCAGAACACTGCTCAGACATAAGGCTATTCATTTTAACATTAGAACGACGGGGAAGCAGCATTTTCTATTGCAAGTTTTCTATTTCTAAGACTAGCTTCATATATATACATATATATCAATTGCATGGTGATATTTACCTGAAAACATGGATAAATACCTCTGATATATGCAAAACAGTTGCATTTTTAAAACTTGCCTTTTGCCAGTTCCTTTTTAACTTTTGGAGCGCCTGAATCAGCTGAGAGCATGATGGAAATGTTGCAGATGATTAGTGACATAACTCATCTGTTTCCCAGGGAGGCCAATCATTACCCAAGCGTCGTCGGGTGGCCAGAAGAACAATCGGGACTGGATATTGGTTCGCATTCAGGTTGGACACCTAATCACAAAGCTGACAGGAGTCTGTCAGGTAATTTTGTGCTCCAGTGGTTTCAGAAATGCACTTTGATATATATGTTTCAAAGCTTAAACAGACAGCTTATCTGATCAGAGGGTGTTTTTTTATGATAGATCACACAAGATAGGGCCAAAAAAAAAAAATAGAATGACTCAAAAGTCAACATCAAGTCCCTCCACAGTGACAGATGCAATTTCTGCTCTTGAGTGGCTCAATTTCCTGGCACGTTATCAGCCCTCAGGGAGCCGAATTAATTGAAGTAATTTCTGATGCGACGCTTTGGGCTAAATAATCTCGTTCTGTGATGTGGCCCTTCACAATCACATGATGAAGACTCCACTGTGATAATCAAGCAGTTTGAGGAGAACAAAGGAAAGACAATAAATGGGTTTAATTATGCTGATTACATTTCGTGGGCGCCTTCATCGTCAGACTAAAAATAGGCCCTACAAAATATGTTAATTTAAACAAGACATTAAATGCTCACCTCTGTCATGAGAGGATCCGAGTGCCATGGAAAACAGTCTCTGGATGTTAAAGAAGGGTTGAATCCCAGCATCTTTAAAGAGGAACCACCACATTTCCAAATTTTTAGTTACTTATAAGAGCCATAAAATATTGACTTTTGCTGGTTGTTGTTCCCATACTGTGAGACATTTTAATAAACGTTCCCTGAGCTTCCAATGCCACGGACTCTTTTTTAGAAGAGACAAAGCAATGATCTGCCAGATGAAAATAGCTTATTTATCGCAAATGTTCCAGAGGAGTAAAACAATTAAAACAGTAACAATCAGACTTAGAAAAACAAATGTGAAAGAAAATTTAAAAAGGATGTGAAAATTGATTATTGGTACTGATTAATGGGCACATGTGTACATGGTAGTCAAGGCTCCACAACGTGACATGCAACCAAAAATCTCTTCAATTTGCAAATTTGTTCTTCTATTTGCACATCTATGCTCAACTTTTCACTCATTTTCCACCTTGTTTTCATGCTCATACTTAAGAAAAAAACATCAATATTAGAGCCAATTGAGGCTGGAGATCGGCTTTGACCTTGTAAAGCAGATATGTGTAACTCCAGTCTTCAAGAACTGCTGTGCTGAGACTTTAGGATTCATCCCTGATCTGAAAAGTGAATAAGAGTTGGAACGGACAACATCGCCTAAACACAAAGTCTAAAAATGTGACTATAGGAAGTTATTGTAAAGAAACCTGTCTTTGGTCTGGCATTTCGCCACTCCAGCTTTGAATCACCGACTATATTCAGATGAGATGGTGAAGCTGGAGACTGATATTTAAAAGCATTGTTTTTCATTAAGGGAGATCTATTAATCCTGGAAATGTTTCCAGAACCAGCATGTTGATGAAATGCATCTAAAAATCAAATACATTTCAAACAGAAATGTGTTGCATTTTAAAGAATATGTTAATACAGTTTAAATATTTAGCTACATAAAATGTTATTTTGATTCATAAACTATTCTCAGTTTTAGTCTGTAGGACAGATTCTTGACCTCGCCACTGAGAAATCTCCAACCGAAAAACGAAACAGTATATATTTCAAAAAATTGTAATTTATGTAAAAGTAGCTAGATTGTTCAACTCCTCATAGAATCGATGAGAAACTAATAATCATCCATCCATCGTCTTCCACTTACCCAAGACCGGGTCGAGAGAACCCCAGACACTCCTGTCCCCAGCAACATCTTCCAACTCATTCTGGGGGACTAACCCCCCTCCCGATGATGGAGTTCCTCACCCTATCTCAAAGAAAATATAAAGATGCAAAAGTATTTCGACACTCCTGAAGATTAAGATCGACAGATAAAAAGGATGCTTTATCACGATGGACTTGACATTCAAAACATTATCTAAACAAATTTCAGATCTATCGCTCTCAGAAGCCTGAGGTCAAAGATTTTATGACTTAATTCTGATCCTAGAACCTGGTCCTATTACTCCTGGAACCAGGTTGGTCATAAAAAGAGGATACAACAAAAGCGAAGACAAACATGTCCCAGGTATGAGGAAACAGTGGAATCTTGCATTTTAATGGTTGATGGTGTTTCAAAAGCTTGAAGCTGTAGATTTTTCTCACCTTAGGAATTTTGCACACAGGTTGGCAGCTTATACGTCAACTAAAGGTAAAATAACAGCCAGGGTGCAGATTCTTTATATTTTGGAAATTCCTAACAACACCTGTTGGGATTAGAGGTTATTTTTGTTAGTGATTTTGTCTGACAGACATTTTGAAGAGACCTGGGGAAAGCATTACTTGCAGGGGAAAGGTCAAATGTGAGTGTGTTTTGTACAACACCTAAAATCTTCTATTTTCAACAAGACACATCCTTGAAATATTGTGTTCCTGCTGCCCTGACAAGTTGACAAGATGTTGCAGATAGAGAGACACTCGGATCAGCCGAGTAATTGCACTTAGAGGAAAATACAGTATAGCAGGCTTCATTTATTCTAAAAAATATATTCTAATATAACTTTTTCAATGGTTGTTTTAATATGAAGTTTTCTTTCTCCATAATTATTTTGTGACAGATACTTCACCTCCAATACTTGAAAAAGCATCAATCTGAAGTTTTGACAAATCATTGTTATTGGATCTAATGATAGTGTTTTTCCTCCAATCAACACAAGTGTAATCAAACAATTGGCAGGAAGCTGAGCACAGCAGCTTTTCATCAGCAGTTGTTTTAGAAAAAAATAAAAGATTTTGCTTCAAGGAAACAAACAGAGCACTCTACAGTTTTCATGCAAGATCTCAGCACATAAATCTAAAATCTATTTCCCTGCTTCTCCCCAGGAACACTGTCCACCAACAGTTACACACCATTTAAGCAATGATATATATATATATATATATATATATATATATATATATATATATATAGCCTTTATGCTCAGTGAAAAGACAATTCAGTGCACCAAAGAGCTGAAACTTGCAGAGCTTTGACAAAAATGCTCAAAGACAGTTGATACAGATTTAAATGTCTGTTCACACTGAATCTTTAGTGGAGGTCAGATCTGGCACTGGTTGAGCATTCACAGCAGCACCACAGCAGAAAACCAAATGCCAACTGCAAAGAGGCGGCATATTTCTGCCAAAAATACTGACAGGTCTCTCTCTGTGCTTGCAGGGTGATTCTGCTGTTTTATCTCAACTAAGCCTCTGCGGACATCCAGACTGACACATTCCTGCTGGCTCTCTGCTCCAGACAAAATAAACTGCCAACCAGCGGGGATGTGTGAGGGGATGCTTACTGTGCCCTTAAGGATTTACGCCTTGCTCTCTTTGAAGTCTTGCAGCGATCTCCGTAATTGTCTGGCCTTTGTGGACTAATTGCTTGTCTACTTCACCATGGCGTGGTGCAATTGGTGAAAGGAGGACAGTTCAAGAATAAAGGGTTTCTCTCTTAAAGTACTGCTTGTTTAAAAATAGAGCTATTCTGAAATAGAGATAACCAATTGGCTGTGTGGTAGTTTGGGCTCCTTAACATACCTGGAAGTGCCAAGAGAGCATATGGAAGATAAGCACATCTAGAAAATGAGAAAAAATACAGACCAAGGATGGATCTTTGTTGTTATTATTATTCTGCTCAGACTCTCCACACTAATATTGTGATCAATACAAAAATCAAAAGATCACTTTGTGTGATATTTTGACGCAGGAGTAATAATCTGTAGTGCAACAATAGGTTTGGTTTGACTATGAATAACAATATTTTGATTGATTGATTGATTGATTGATTGATTGATTGATTGATTGATTGGTTGAGTGATTGATTGATTGATTGGTTGATTGGTTGAGTGATTGTTTTATGTCATGCACCATAGGTGTCCAGCCCACATGGGCTTATAAGACACTACACATAAAAACATACAAAACGAAATGACCACATAAGTCACAGGCACTATAAAATATCCAATGTATCTTTAAATGTTCTTACTCAACAACGATACAGCACTCATTGTCTTCTATCCCCAGCTTTACAAATAAAAGGAGCAAATGCAAAAGTATAGCTGTCATACATCCAACGAAGAATTCTATTCTGAGATAGCCAAAGTACTTTTGCATTACCTCTATTTATACGTTCAAATAAGAAAAATCTCAAATCAGTATACAGGGCACAGAAAAGGACAAAATGAAATTTATCTTCCACCATATTAAGGTCACAAAAAACACAGACTCTCTCATCTATAGAGAAGACCTTTATTCCTATCCACTTCCACTTCCAGAGGTAGGCCACCAGTTCTAATGTTAACAATATGACATTTCTCAAATTATGTCAATTTCCTAAATTTAGAGCAGCCCAGTATGCATGCCATGTGCCGTAGGTGGGCATATTAGAGTCATACAAACAGAGCGTTGAAGCTTGAATAGTTTACTTTTCAGTCAAACGGTGAACTGGTCTGTCCTGAATATCGTCTCAACAAACATATTATGGCAACAACAAAACACCCTGCATTGACATCTGCTGGAGTAACTCATGATATGATGATCGTGAGCATATGAAAGGAGTTTTTTCATTGATTTTCCAAAACCACGAAGGATTGGCAAGAAATGTCAGCATTAGATACGAGCATGTAACCAAGAGGACTTTACAAGCATACAACAAAGTTTCAAAGATCAGATGGAGGGTTAGCCACCACTAATGGCCAACCTGACCAGCATGTCGTTAGTGGTAGGGGAAACCAGAGCACCTGGAGGAAACCTACACAGACATGGAAAAAACACACTCCACACAGAAACTCAACTCAAACCCGGGACATTCTTGACTTGAGGCAGGAGTGCTAACCACTGTTCCACCATGTGTAACTTGGTAATTTTTATTAAAATCACCAAGTTGGGGCACCACATGTTTACCAGGACATAAAAGCCAGACTTACTTCCTGGCTGTGGGCACTTTTAGTGTTCATGTATCCAGCGAGCTTTGGTGTTAGCTATTCATTGTAGCTCCACTGCTGTCACTGTATGCTGTGAAAATGGCTGAGAGTTGCAAGAAGCAAACTGTCTTCCAGGTTTATGAGAAGAAGAGGAAGGCCTCAGAAGAAAGAAATAAGACATGAGTGTATTTGGCAGATTTTTTCATCCGATCCCCCTGAGGAGAAGGAGAGGGGGTCAGACGGTCTTACACATTCGCAGTTTGACTTCGGCATTTCTTACCTACATTTGCAGAAAATACATCCACAATACCTTTAAGTATTTTCAAACTTTTTGCCAGAGTTATGCGAGTGTAATATTTTACTGGAGTACTAATGATCAAACAGAGGCCTTTCATTTTCCTTGTACATAGAAAGCACATTTCACAAAGATCCAAAGTTGTTGAACTGTGACCTCTAGTATTTTCCATTTTCCCCGATTTTTACACAAACATTTCTGTAGGAGACATGTTTGAGTGAAGTTTGCCAAAAAAGCTCCCAGGGAGTAGCTTCTTGGCCTGACCTATAATTTTCTTTTTATTATTCTAAAAAAATATTTATCTAAAGTGCTGTGTTTTGCTGTAAATATATTGACTTTGCCTGATTATTATACTAACTGAAAAGTACATTTGTCAATCAGTGTTTGGTGCTTTGTAATGAATCACAGTTGTACAACAAGTCTAGCCAAACAGCTAAAAAACTAAATGTAAAAATGAAGTATCCTTTATTGCCAATCTTGGAGAAAGAAACAGATCAAGTTTTTAATGGAGCAAGAGAATTAGGGATATTATGAAGACAGTTGTAATGAGAAAACAGATAATCGTGAGCGAATAGGTTCAAGGAGGAAGAAGGCGTCAACACATGAAGTGAGAGAGGCTCAATGTCCTTTATATTTCAGAATGAAATGAGACTTGATTTTTTTAGACAGGCGGAGATCGAGATTCACTGTAAATGAGACAAATGTTCAGTTGTGGGGAGCATCTCAGTAGTACGGTCAAGAGGGGTGCCGAAAATTTTAACATACCTTTTTAGTCTCAAAGCCTATCTTCTAGTTTATGTTCTCCACATTTTTACTGTTGTCTTCCTTGTATAAGCAGAGGGATTAGAGTTTTTTTTTTCCCCCCAAGTCATCCCCACTGTCGTCATCCAAAAGTTACGTAAGCAAATTACATTGATCATCTTATTTTCAACTGTATCAGAAGTTCTGTGAAAGGAGAGGCAGAAGTGAAGTGATTAAAGACACCACCACCACCACCAACAGTGTGACTTGCTAACCCGATCTGCTTTTTATTATACTAAGTAATTAATAAGTACTCTAAAACGCCCAGTTTGGTGGTAGTGGAGGGATTTGAACTCATCTCTTTAAAATGACTGGAGAGAGCAGTAGCATATGCCAGTCAGTTACCCACACCAACGGAAAGGTGTTGGTCCACCTTTGATAGAGAACTGTGGGTGATAGTATGGGCTGTTTGCCAGTACTGACATTATGTTTGCTCAGCAGCATTTATCATCATTACTGATAACAATCCATTTCTGATCCTTAGGAAGATGGATCTGGGCAAGGATCCTACAGGGAAGAAAGCAGATGGCTTCTGGAGCTAGATCCATCCGACTGGGTCATTCAAAACAAAAATGGATAGCTCCACACCAACACTGACGTATTATCACGGCACCCCCATCAGCTTGGAGTTGCTGGAAGTCCAAGTGCCTCCCAGGATGCAGCAGTCCAAGTGAACGGCATTAACCTGAACCAGGGAGCAGGAGCATCCCAGGCTTCTGCTTCTGCAACACCATATGTGGACTCTCCAGAGCACAACCTGCAGGAGTGGGGAGTGCAATGCAGATACCCTCCTTGTCCTGCCACTGTTTACAAGTGTGGCTGGGGAGATGACACAACAACAGAGAGCTGACCTGGAGAATCAAACCATATTGAATTAGTTTGATTGAGGTAAATCTTGTCCTCCTCTGGCACAGACGAGTGGCAGCTCCCCCTGGCAGCCTATGTTATGAACTGAATACCCCCATCTGACATTAGTGAACAATTTCTGTGTCGACTGGTGACCTTATTCATCTCTGGAGATGCCAAGGCAAGGCAAGACAAGGCAAGGCAAGGACATAGGGCATAGATGCCCTATGTCGAGTGGTTGTGCCTCAGTCCCTTGTGTCAGATCTCATTCAGCACCTGCATGGAGGAGTGGCATCTGCAAATTGTTTTGGCCAAAAAGGTATTTGTGCATACCCGGATAACTTGTTACATGCCTTCAATGTTTACAGACATCAAGCACTAGTTTGAACAACGTGTCCAATGCCAGACCTGCAAGGCTCTGATGCTAAGACCTTGGGCGCCAATGGGAGAGTTCCCAGCCATCAAACCATTTCCCTGGGGGGCTCCAAATATCCTTCAATTACCGCTAACACCCAGCTGGACACATCTCTGCTTTCCTGTGGGGGTGAGTGGGATAATTATGTCAAACAAGTGGCATGTGCCTACCACACTGTACACGCCTCTACCAACTACACCCCGTAGTTCCTTATACATGGACGTGAGGCCAGCGTTGGACTCAGGAATCAGAGCAATGGGTCTCTCGTTCAGGGAGGCTTCTGAAAGTTCCTGTATGCTAAGGATTACGTTTACTACACTTAGTTGGAAAGTATATAGGTAGAATAGGTACACCTGGTCTGGCGTTCTGTTAGCTGTGACATCATCCAGGGAAGACGGCTCACCCGCTATTACCATCTAATGTAGAACAGATTACAGGATCAATGTGAGCTTCTGTGCTTTTTTGTCTCTCTTGTTGTGTCTCTGCTCTGTCTTCTCTAACACCCAGTGGGTCGAGGCAGATGACCGTTCATACTGAGCCCGGTTCTGCTGGAGGTTTTCCTTCCCGTTAAAGGGGAGTTTTTCTTTCTACTGTCGCTTCATGCTTGCTCAGTAAAAGGGATTGCTGCAAAGCCATGGACAATGCAGACAACTGTCCACTGTGGCTCTACGCTTCTCCAGGAGTGAATGCTGCTTGGAGAGACTTTGATGCAATCAACTGGTTCCCTTATATGGGACATTTTTTACCAATCTGTATAATCTGACCCAACCTGTATAATATGATTGAATTTGACTTTGTAAAGTGCCTTGAGATGACATGTTTCATGAATTGGCGCTACATAAATAAAATTAAATTGATTTGAATTGAATAGAATGTGGTACGTTTAAAAAGCATAAGCAGAGCTTAAACAGTATTCCTTTATTTATTTATTTATATTGGGTTCTATCCAATGTGTGTTTCTTAATATAGGCTGTTAGGGGAAGTCAAATCTAAGTGTACTGTTTGTGTGTGTTATATTTTGTGTGGCGACTTATGTTGGTGCACTGGGAACATATGGGTGCCTAGTTTTGTCAGTGCACTTAAGGCTCTCATGGTCCATAAGATAAGAATAATAATAACAAGAATTCCTTTATTGTCCCACAGTGGGGAAATTCGGGTGTGACATTGGCAAACACACGGTCAGTTACACCCAATTATTAGCAATGAGAAAAATGAGTAGAATAAAAAAGAGCAAATCGGTCTAATGTAAAGTTAGCTCTAAAGAAACACCAAGAGTAGAAAATAAAAGTAAGTACCAGAGTAAACATTGAACAAAGGGAAAACTACTAGACAGTGAAAGAAAACTCCAGCCTATTTACATAAGACACAATAATAGAATATGCAATATTTACGTAACGTATGAACGTACCAAGATGCTTGGTGGGACTGTTTACCTATTCCCAGGAATACAGATTCTAGTTGCTAGCATGTCTTTGATTTTTTGTTTCTTTTGCTGAAAACCAGGATGTTTCTTTTTGTAGGATGGCAGGTATGTAAGGGATTTATGTTGATTGTCTGATTCTGAAGTGTACAAGAAGTTCTGTGAAGTAATGGACCAGCTAACACGATCACCTGCCATTACCATTTCAAAGTTAATTCATAAGTAATAATTACTTAGAAATAATGATTATTAATTAATAATCCTTGGTTACAATGATAAATTAATCTGAATTAATCTGAACTGTGCTCATCTCCTCCAGTAACATTAACATTTACGTATTATTAGTCATTGCAGCATTCATAATAAATCACCCAAATAATTACTCCAGTGATATATGTTTTTTTTGGGGGTTTTTTCAGCACAACCTGGGGTGACGCATAACGGTATAAATGCAAAAAAAAAACAGACAATAGCAATACCTACCCTTCTGACAGTATTAACAGACACAGCTTGTTAGGGCAAAATGGCAGCAGCTTGACTGGAGCACATGCGAACTGACATGTCATATTACTTCCAACACTGCTTTGTCAGATCTTGATTGTTGACACTACATCATGCGACTCTTGTGATAAGGTTGCCATGACATTTTCCAGACGACAGCAGGAAAATGTTAGGAAACAAAAGGCTCGTTAAATGGATTCTATCCTCTGCAGCGGGTCTGATGGCTTCTTATCGACAGGCTAATTCCCTGAAGAAATGGGATGTACCAGGGGAGGAGACTAATGAAACAATCCTAGACTTGAATTCCCTCAGCACACTATCAGACTTGTCTGTGTGTTCTGCAGCACGGCCCAGCGTCAGGAGGTTCTCATTTTTTGTCTTTGCATCATTTGCCATTATGGGAGAGAGTTGAAAGATCAGATGAACCTCTAAATCTTTTGAAAAGACAACTCTTATGACCACAATCTGACATTAGGGAGGAAAAAAAAGCAGCTTAGCTGGTGAGAAATCTAGCGGCGCAGAACACGTAGAGCTGGACTGACAATAAGTCATAAAAATGACAACTCTGTTGGTGCTCGGGCTTTCTGATGAGATTGGATCCACAATGACTACACAACAGTATAAATAACTCTGGCAGTGGATTAGGTGAGGGAGCTCATTGTGTTGCACTCTGTTCATACCACTTACACTAAAGCAAATAAACACAGGCAGCAGGTGAAATGTCCAACAACTATTGCACCAATGAGGTACAGGGCTCCTGGGGCCAAATGTTAAACTTTACAGTATGGCTTGAAGAAATGGACCTGCTGCTACACAGGACATTTTGAGAAAATAACTTCCAGCATATTGGGGGAAAAACAAGTACCCAGAAAAATCCTATCGTGCAGCATAATGGCTGTGGGACCTGCTAGGTGTGGGAGTGGACTGAAAAGCAACACAGTTTGGTGGCTTTTAGAAATATGACAACTCTTCCATGGAATTCGTAAAATGCTATTATACTCAGATTTTAAATTTATCCAAAACAAATATGTTAAAACAGAGCAATGTGATGTATTGTTGATAATAACTTTGAATAACACATTTTTTTTGTGATCATTGGTTCAAAAAATATACATTTCTATTCAGTGTATATTTTTTTTATTGCTTCTCTTAAATTTGCATAGTGTGAGCAATCTCCATTAAGATGGTTTTTATCTTTTTCATTATCAGATTATACTGCAATAGTCAGATCTGCTGGTATTTACCATTTATACTGATCAGCACATTATGACAACCTGACTGATACTGTGTACTCCCCCTTTCACTGTTAAAATGGCTCTGAACCACAGAGACGGACTTTACGAGACACCTTATGGTCCGCTGTGTATCTGGCATCAAGACGTTAAAGTAGAAGGGCTCTCGTGATTTGCGAGGTGGGGTCCCTGTGGCTCAAGCTTGTTAGTCCAGTAAATCCCACAGATGCCAATGCCAAATTATTTAGAAAGCACATTTAAACAGAAAATCAACAGATGTTGAACGGATTATTTTACAAATCAGCTAAGGACGAGAAAACAATTAATGCAAAATTATTAAAAGACGATTCTAGACTAGAGTAAGAACTGAAGAAGCTACGATGACACCTCACCCTGATTGTTGTGATCCTTGAATAATATTTATTTTGTGAAATATTTTTGCTTTGTGGCAGAGCTCTGTGGTCCCAAATGGTCAGAACCTAGAAACCATTCATTTCTAGGTGGTAAGAGTTACAATGCGAGGACCCAAGGATTCCCAGAGGAAAATTACCAGGCCCACTTCTTCCATTGCTCCATGGTCCAGTTCTAATGTGTCCCTTTTCAGTAGTGGACAGGGTCACGATGGGCACCCTAAAGGCTCAATTATACTCCCGCATTGGGTCGTCAAACAGGTCTGTGTGGACTGTGCGCATGCTGTGCTGTATTCTCCTAAAACACAGGGGGGCAGAACTCATCATAGCCAGTGAAAATATAGTATAAAGAGAAGAAATAGTTGATGTCAAACTCCCAAAAATGGCAAGGCAGGTTTATTTATAATGCACTTTTCAGTAAGACCACTGTAAACCATTAAGGAATAGTAGGTGTGTTTATGTCTGCTAAACAGAAATAAACTGAGGGCTAGAAAAGCTATGTTCACCCGTTGCATACAGACAGACGTGAAGATGGGACAGCCTGTCTGTAAAGCCCATTGGGATCTTTTTTTTTAAGTAAAAGGTTTAAAAAAACACTATTGTTGTACTGCTTTCGCTAATGTTGTAGTGCTTTCGTTAATGTTGTAATGTTTTCGTTAATGTTGTAATGTTTTTGTTAATGTCGTTGTGCTTTGCACCTCAGGGCCACCGTAGAAACCTGATGGAAGGTAATGTCTCCGTGCAGCAGAGCTAATGAGGACGTCTTTTTGTAGAGGTAGGGAATACGTCCTGTAGGACACAGATGTGCGTGCAAACAAAGCTCTAAAAGTCAAGAGACCCTAAGCAATAGGCTCCTGAGCAAGAACTGTGAAGAAAAACAGAACTAAAGGTCAGGGTGAAACTACTGGTAAATGAATAACATAAAAATAAAAGATGCCATCACAGACATTTACCACTCTGAATTGACATAATCTGAAAATACCATTATGAGATTTAAAAGTGAAATCTGACTATATTTCCATTTTCCCAAACTGGACTAGATGCATACAGAAAAGCAGACTATTCTTCTGAACTTCATCCACCTCCACCCCATCTATTATAAAGCGTTATCTGAAGCAATAGTGTTTGGAAACTTAGAGAGAAAAAAAGCTCCTGATTAAAAGAGCAGGCTGAATAAGAATCAGTGATCAACGTTAGCCTCCATTCATTAACATGAAGGAAAATACCAATAGGGAAAAACAGTGATTGAGGGTTATCCATTGATATTACAGAGCAGGTATTGGTATTCCAGCAGAAAATGAATCTGTTTATAAAAATCTAAATATTTCCCGGCTGAAGTGCAAAGCTGTCAACGGGTTTTTTGTACTTAAAAGAATTAATTGATTAGCATAATTATAAGCTGCAGCTCTGGTTGTGCTAATTGTTTGCTCATCACTTACCACCCAAAGGTTGAGAGAGAGTATTATTGGAGTGGGAAGATAGATGGTGTTATTGCTTGGAACCAAAACACACAAATGAGAGAGCTGAGATGAAGTTATTTGTTTTCTTTGACACACTTTCACCCTGCTTTACCATCCTCCCATCCATTTTAAATGTCTCCACTCTTTTTCCTCCGATTTTCAGATCTGTCAAATCCCTCCTCTTGCGGGTTTACTGTGATATGACAAAGCATTATTATTTTACTGAAAAACAGATGATGTAATATGTGCTGTTGGTCATCACTTTTTTTGCCTTTGCCTTGTTTATCATATAAAAGAGAAATGTTGATCCCAAATATCCCCCCGCGAGTCATTACTTTGTGGAACTACCTTTTGCTGTGATCGCAGCAGCAAGTCTTTTAGGGAATGTCTCTACCAGCTTTGCACATGCAGTGACTGAAATGTTTTCCCTTTCTTCTTTGCAAAACAGCTCAGGTTCAGTCAGATTAGATGGAAAGTGTTTGTGAACAGCAGTTTTCAGATCTGTCCTCAAATTCTTGATTGGGTTTAGGCCTGGACTTTGACTGAGCCATTCTAACACATGAAAATGTTGTGTTTTAAACCGTTCCATTGTAGCTCTGTGTCAGGGTTCTCTGTGTTGGCTGCTCTAACTCTACTCCTCAGGTGTGTCTAGTTGGCTGAGGAGGCGTGGCCCACACCTGCAGCTCGTTGCAGGCGGCTTCCTCTGGCTTCTTAAGCAGAGCACTGGCAGATGGAAGACGCCGGAGCCTTAACCAGTCGTGGTACGACGTGGCCTCTGTCCCAACTCTCGGAAACCAGCTTGTGAGTTTTTTTGTTACGCTTCTTTTTTGAGTAATTTTTTGTACCTCTCTGTTGCTCCAGATTTTGGTGCTTGGATGCACTCACCTGTCTTGACGTCCCGTCCGAAGAAACAGACCAGCAGACCTGTCTGCTCAGATTTAGCTCTGGCGCTCCCCTCATACTTCCTGGAAGTTACCCAGCGAGGCCTGAGATCCCCTTTCCCGGGTTCTGTTGGTTCTGTGCTCACTCTGGTCAATCCATCTGTCAACCGCTGCCGATGAGGTCGCCTCGGATTCCTCGCCAGCTACATCTGCCGCCCTCAGCCACTAGCCACCTATCTCCATCTGAGTAGTCACATAGAGTTCTCTTGACGCTACTTCTTCCCGGTTAGGTCCGCCCAGCCTAATGGTAAGCAGCGCAACTCCTAGCAAGTTTCTTGGCTCTTATTTCAGAAGAACTCACTTGCTCTTTCTTACAGACTCTCCAGCCGTGACGTTCTGACCCAGCCGAGTCACCTGTAGTTCCGTCCATATACCTGCCTGTTTTCCTTTAATAAAATCTTAAAACTGTGCATTGCCTCCCGTTCGTATCTGCATGTGGGCTCGTCATCTGAAAACCATGACACTCTGGCTTTATGTTTAGGATTGTTGTCCTGCTGGAACAGCCCCAGTCTCAAGTTTTTTGCAGACTTCAAAAGGTTTTCTTCTAAGATTACCCTTTATTTGGCTCCATCATTTTCCCATCAACCCTGAACATCTTCCCTGTACTTAATGAAGGCAAGACAAGTTTATTTATAAAGAGAAGCACCCCCAGAGTATAATGCTGCCACCACCATATGTGACTTTGGGGATGGTGTTTTTCAGAGTAGGGTGATCAGATGTCCCGATTTGTGCAGGACATTCCCGAATTTTTCACTGTTGCCCCTCTATCCCACAAACGTCTGACTGGGTCAGATTGGGAAAAGTCCAAAAATTATTCCACATGCGCTTTGCTGAAATAATGTACGCAGAGCTGCAGTCATCTTCAATTAGAACTGTGTCGGCTGTCAATCTATATGCAGCAGTATCCCACCACCAGGATGCTCGTAAAGTAAATTGACATGGATTTATACAGATTATTAAGGAAAATCCTTCAAAGCAGCTACAACATAGACTGAAGAACAGTTTCTAACTAAGGTGATTCTCAGAGAGCTTTTTATAAAGTTTGCCAAAGTTATTTTTTATTTTACACAGAGGGGAGCACGATGTGGGCTTCACCCAATCAGCTCAGAGAGTTTTGCTGAAATTCCCTCCTTTCCCCAAAGCGGATTCAAATGGAGCGGTCCCAGATTGATAATGTGCAGAATGTAGAGTGCTACACATTATTAATCCGGCTGGCCAGGTTAGCGAGGCAACATTGTAGAAGCGAATCGCACAAGAAACACAGGTAAAAAAAAAAAAAAACTCCTGCTGGTCTAGGGACTAATTTTTACTCCAACCCCAAAACATCTGCCAGACTGACAAGGCACAGCAGCCAAGATTAACTTGAACAATATCTAACATTATGCAAAAGTTTAATGTTTTTTGTAATAAGCCTATCAAAAGTGTTAATCTTTAAAAGCTAGTTAAGTTTTTCTGATAAACTTAGAACAATTTTACTAAACTTTTTTAAAGTTTAACATCTCATCCATCCATTGATTTTTCTATACCTGCTTTTCCGTGCAGGTGTTTCGTCCTGCAGTGTCTCCAGTGGTTAATGGCGAGAGGCAGGGACGCGGGGTCCATCTTGAACAGGTTGGCAGTCACAGGGCTAAAATTTAACAGTTTTATTAAGCTTCAAAAAAGTAAAAAAATGCCTTTTTTATAAACTCTAGAGTTAAATTGAGTCAGTATTGTGCATTAACAGGCAAAGCAGATATTGATTATTGTAATATGCAATTTGTGTTAAATTAAGATCACATATACACATATATATATATGTGAATAAAGTAGTGAATAATATCTACATATATATTTATATATATATACATATATATATATATATATATATATATATATATATATATATATATATATATATATATATATATATATATATATATATATATTAGGGCTGGGCAACGATTAAAATATTTAATCGCGATTAATCGCCCTGATTAATCGCGATTAATCGCATTGTATTTACAAACTCCAAGAATGAATTCAAAAGTAGTGTAAAGAGCACTTTTATTTTAATGTTCTGCTGCCATATGAACCAAAGTGTTGTAACATTTGTAGCACTTATTTTATACTGGATATTTTCAACCGATCTATTGAATTTAGTGCACTAGTTGATCTTTTCTTCATAAGAGAACAGCAAGCACTGCAGCCAAAATATGGCCTTTTTTGACCTGCTGTATATTAGCCAGTCCCTAAGCTTGATGTATCATGAAACTGTTGACCTTTTGGGTTTTGTGGTTTTTATTTTATTATTACAATTAAATAATAATAATAATAATAATAATAATGTTATGTTCAGTGTTTTTTCGCTAATCCACCTCTTATATATTTCAATCCTTATGTAATTTTGTCTGTGTTGTGTGCACCTGCCTGTTGCTTTAATCCTATACATTTCCCCGTCGTGGGATAAAAAAAGGATTAGCTAATGTTATCTTATCTTAAATAACACTTTTTAATATATGTACTGGGTTCTTTCAAGGTCTTAATTACATGTTATGTGTGGGCTCCAGTAACATCCATCCATCCATCCATCCATCCACTGATCTACCTAGATGTTCCCTGGAGGACTGAAACGCCTCAGTCAGAGACGTCTGTGGGTCTGTCGGGGCAGTGAGAGAAGTTTCGTCTCCTCTCTCCGTTTCTGGGGCTCGACGTTTTCATGTTTTTTCACGTGCTTAGATAAATTTGTTGTGTTTCCACTGAAATGAACCGGCTTTTTACAAAACATACAGCTTGATTTCATTTACGGTATTAAAATAAAGCCAAACGGTGCTACATCCTCTGTTCATGTTTTTCCGCTGCTGCGGTCTCTCTCAGCTGTTTCTTTGCTAAGTTTGTGTGAGAGCTGAGCGGGCGGGCCAGGCTGAGCCTGCGTGCTGATTGGCTGACGCCGCTGAGCCATGTACGAGAGGGGAGGGGAAGCGGGAGAGTGCTGCCGTGACAGCGCGCTGCAGTCAGCGCGCCTGCTGACTGACACTGACTGAAAACATTTGAAAGCATTTGAGCAACATGCGTTAATGCGCGATAAAATAAATATCGCCGTTAATAGTCTAATGAATTAACGCGAAATTAACGCGTTAACTTGCCCAGCCCTAATATATATATATATGTAGATATTATTCACTACTTTCTGCCACATACAATATGGCGGTGACGTTGACGTACAAACCTGCACCCAGTGAGACATCTACGTTTATAATCTCTATGACACTCTGAACCAAAGTAGTTCTGGACAGTACCTCTAGGTTTGAAGGGAATAAAACCCTGACAAAGACATTGTTGATGGAGAGAACTGATGAGAATGACTAGGTGGACTGTTGGCACTGTATGTAGACCAAAAGAAGATGTGTGACAAGCCACGCCTCTATCTACCTCCACTCCAGAAGCAACAAGCCACGCCCCCTGTCTCCTCCCCTTCTAACACATTGCCTCGCATGCGCATATTTGCAAAGGATAAATACACAGCAAAATAGAGGAACACGTTTAGTAAATATGTAATTCATAACTTTCTAATGCTGTTAGCAAGAGGACGCTGC
The DNA here is from genome assembly GCF_011125445.2 of Fundulus heteroclitus. Classification (NCBI taxonomy): domain Eukaryota; kingdom Metazoa; phylum Chordata; class Actinopteri; order Cyprinodontiformes; family Fundulidae; genus Fundulus; species Fundulus heteroclitus. The sequence continues at coordinate 12,854,595 of NC_046383.1, forward strand.
GATCCGCTTGATGTGCTCTCTTCCATTTTGCTCCTACGCTACGTTGCTCTGACGGTGGCATTTTCTGGAAAGAGAGTGTCTAAACTAGACACTGGAGAACAACGCAGAGAGATGGTATGCGACGGCATTCTATATTCCATCTAAAAATATACCTTTAGTTTTTCCCAGCACTGTTTTTTAGGTATATCGAAAGTAATGAAATTTTGATTATCGCTCCTTTAAAAGATATCTCAAGTTTAATAGATACGACCGTTGCTGACCTGAAACCCCCAACAAAACTTACAATTTTGGTGATACTGTCACCCAATATTTAGGTATCACATTCTGGTCCGTGCCCCTCCAACCCTCTAAAACATAAACGTTGAGAACACAATGTTTACTAGCTACTTAAAATATATCACCTAATAAAAGATGCCATAACAAGAAGATAATTAGTATCATTCATTTCACCTTTTTGTGGTCATAATGTTATACGGAATCATTTCAGAGTTAATGCAAAGTTGAATTGTGTACAAATGTGTAACACGTGAACCTGCTATAAGATCTTCTGGTTCTAGTTTAATCCAACAAGCTCTAAAGCATGATTGTTGTGTCTTCTGCAGCACAGGGGACCCCTGACCTTAACAGTACTCGGTCACTGATGTATCCATTGAACCGCATGTTCTGAAGATGCTTAATCCTGTCAGTCTTAGCGCAACATCCCACATACTGAGCTCCAAAGACATGGTATACATGAGGACTGGGGAACTGAAATATCTCAGTAAGCAGGAAGAGATGTAGTAAAAAAATAAAAAGAGGAGACAATCTGACGGCCAAGGACAAACTCATAAAAATATGATGCAAAGCTTCCTGTCCTTTACCATACAGGAAAAATGTCTGGGTGTGATTTCCCTGGAGAAAAAGGGTAGAGGTGCCCTTGTGGTTTAAAGATACTTAGCTGTAATTAGAAAGTCATTGGTTAAATCCCATCAGCAGCTAACACATTTATCCTGTTAAACTACATTCCTGCTTGATGCATTTGGTATGCACAGAGTACTTTGGCCATCGACCATACTGTGGTTCAAGTTTAATTTGGATTAATCTATTTAAGAAGAACCCATCACACTCTGATTAAAGATTCTAGAAAAACCTCATTGTAATATCGCACAGGCCTGCCACCTCTACCCCCTATATTTGAATAAGTAGACGGCTTTCATTAGAAACTGAAATAATTATCTCAGCAGTGATTTGTGCAGTCCTCCCTAAAGAACTTTACAAATAGTCTTGTTAAAGCTGACTAAAAGATTTCAAATAACCAAATGCCAAGATGTTTGCCTTTCAGGAATGAATACATTAGTGCTAGCCACCTTGCTGAGTAATTATAGGCTTTGCTTTGCATTCCCACAAAATGTTTTCCACAAAGGTTTTAGTCCTCTGACTTGAAGCATGATGCTAATACTAAAAAATAAATAAAAAATTAACAACAAATGAGATAACTTATTTCTGAATTCAGTGCAGAACATCTGGATCATTTTTCACCAAATGTAGTTGTTGTTTTTTTTGGTTTTATTTTTTTCACAGTTGACATTTCAAATAAGCACTGCAGAAAAAAACATAAGTTTCCCATAAATCCTCAAGTTTATGTTGACCTGGCATGAAGGGGAAAGCAATGAAGTACTGTAGCTCTTACATCTAAGGACACTTTCTGTTAATTGGGCAGCTACTGAAACAACTAGTTTAATTTAGCTAAATGACAATAAATAAACAAATAAACAGAAACCACCTTAGCAGTTACTTTGTATTTGTTAGGGTTTTTGTTTTTTGCGAGTGAGGATTTTAAGTCAGTTTTTTTGCTAAAATGTAATCTCACTATGATGCAGCATCCCATAAACATAAAGCTATGATGTCAGTTTTGTGTTGTAGTCCAATTCTCAAACCATTAATTTAACTTTGTCTTTGAAGGGGGAATAATTGAGGAATGATCCAAGGACCAAGCTCAATTTCTGGTTCTTTTCAGAAGTGTAATCCTCCCCTGATATTTTGAAACCAGATTTGATTTGAAATCAGACAACCATTTTATTTTTGCTTTTGGCACCGTTGAACGAAGATCGTGAAGCATTTGCATCGGCCCCCAAAAGACAGTTCACCCAGTGGAAAACTAGACATTTGCATTCAGCACATTAATTGTTTTTGGAGAACAGATTGTTTCATTATTAGGCTAAGCACTAGCAAATAAAAAGTGGAAAAACATTCTCAAATTGTATAGTTTTATGTTTGTATTACATATTAAATGACGTTTCAGTTTGGTTTTAAAATGTATTACCAGATCAACAGACAGGAATATGCCTATTTTAATAACATTGTGTTTTACATTTGTTTGTAAGTTTGAGGTTACGGCTACCAGTATGTTGGGTCACAATTTATTTTAGTTATGTGATCGCTGCATTAAGTAAAAATGTTTACTAATAAGGGCATTTATATTTAGAAAAATTGAGCTCTGCCTTTTGGTCTGCACCCCCCCCCCCCCCCACACACACACACACACACACACACACCTTCACTGTTAGATATGGGGCCTTTTGGGAGTAGTAATTGTTCACACCGTTGGTCAATCGAGCTCATGTTAGATGATGGTTTTGTTTTGTACAGGAATTACGTTGGAATGATGGACGGATTATGATCAATGATAAATTTAGTGTACTTTACATTACAGAAAAATGTTTAACAGTATAGCACAAATGAACTGAAGCAAGTACATAAAAAAAGACCCATAAATGCTTTATAATAGATTGGCATACTGTCCCCCTGAAGGTGAGGCGACAGCATATTTCTACCAAAGCTCTTATATCTTAACCATCGCTATTCCAGAATCTATGTTTTAAAGACATAGCCGCTAAAACCACTGTCAGCTGTTCACAGGATCTTGAACACCCCTGAAGATCCAATCCTAGAATCGCCCTTGGTTTGTGCTACAAATAAAAGCTGATTATCCTGAAGTGATAATCTGCAGGATTTTTGACCTCAGAGAATCAATGCAAAATGTCCAGGCAGACAAAACGCCTGCAGCTCGGTGTCTCTGCAGTAAATCATCGGAACAAGAATGAAGAACACGATAAGAGCAGTTTTTCCCTGAAGTAAAAGTCACTCCACTCACAGGCCAGTTGTCCCTGAGCCCTCATTACCCTTTTATTAATCCATTCAGAGTGTTTACCAGCTCAGCCAGTGCATTCATCATGCAGCATTATAGAAGCGTGTCACCCCAAAAACTTTACGTTCAGCAATTAGATGGATTAATTCACTCCTCAGCAAAAAAAGGTCGCACAAGCCCAGTTGAATAGAAATGCACATATTTCACTAAACGGATGTCATGTGGAGAGAAAGATGGATTTGGACGGGTAAGCATGATGTGATAGTTAAAGGTTAAGTTAGTTTTCAATGTGCGGAAGATTCATAGTGAGGATATGAAGTCTAATCTTTGTGTTGAATACATCGCTAGCTTTGAAAAATACGATGACGCAGATGTGGTGAGTGAGGTGAATGATGAAGGCAGAATAGTAAGTGAACTTTGTCTATGCACTGCTGCAGTATTACAAAAAAATATACCAATTTACTTGGAAAAAAATAATGCGAGAAAATCCTGAGTGCTGAAAGCCTGAGTTCTTTTAAATCAAGATTAAAAACACATTTGTTTAGGATCGCCTTCGCCTGCTACCCTGTATGTGTTTTTACTGTATAGGCTGAGATTACATTTCAAATACTGGGGCAAACGTGACAGATTCCCAGCTTTTACCTTTTATACCCACATCATTGGACCTCCAAGGCCCGAAATCTGGGAGTTATGATGGACTCAGACCTGAACCTGCAAAAGCATCTAAAGACAATTACAACGTCGGCTTTCTATCACCTGAAGAACATTTCTAGGATTAAAGGACTGATGTCTCAGCAGGATCTGGAAAAACTAATCCATGATTATATTTAGTAGAACTGATCACTGCAACGGTGTTTTCACAGGTCTGCCTAAAAAGTGGATCAGACAGCTGCAGCTGATCCAGAACGCTGCTGCCCGCGTCCTCACTAAGACTAAGAACGTAGAGAACATGGACCGGTTCTGAAGTCCTCACTAAGACTAAGAAAGTAGAGAACATGGACCCGGTTCTGAAGTCCTCACTAAGACTAAGAACGTAGAGAACATGGACCCGGTTCTGAAGTCCTCACTAAGACTAAGAAAGTAGAGAACACGGACCCGGTTCTGAAGTCCTTCCATGGCTCCTTGTATCTCAGAGAATAGACTTTAAAATACTTCTATTAGTCTATAAATCCCTGAATGACTTAGCACCTAAATGCATCACAGACTTGTTATCAGGGCATCAACCCTCCAGACCACTCAGGTCTTCTGGCTCCAGCCTGCTCTGCAGAACCAGAACCAGAACCAGACATGGAGAAGCAGAATTTAGTTCCTATGCTCCACTGATCTGGAACAAACTCCCAGAAAACTGTAAAAGTGTTGAAAGCCTGAGTTCCTTTAAATCAACATTAAAAACTCATTTGTTTAGGATTGCCTTCACCTGCTCCAGTTAAACTGTTTTACTAAAACATCACTAGTTCAACTTTGTAGTCCAACTGTTTTTAATGTTTGCTTTTAGTTTCTATTTTCCCATGTTCTATTTTGTTTGTTTTATTGTTGTCAAGTTGTTTTATTCCAACTTGCTTTTATTCTGTTTTATTTTCCTATATTTTAATCATGTAAAGCTCTTTGCATTGTCTTTGTACTGAAATGTGCTATACAAATAAATTTGCCTTGCCTTTCCTTGCCTCTATGAAAACTGTGGTCACCAATTAATCTGGGCAAGTCATGGTTTAATCTAAATTTCTGTCTTGCCATGAAACCTCTACATTATATTAAAACTCTTCACTTGATCAACTGGAATAAAACATGTTAGAATTACATATTTTAATCAAGTCTAAAAAAGTAAATCGCATGACATTACATGAGGAAAAGTATTTTAGTAGTGTCCCACTCCATTAAATTTGCTCTGCTTTATGACCATAATCTGCCAATTTTCAGCTTTCATTAACAAATGAAAATGACCAATCTTCTTTTTCTGGTTTGGAAGCTCACCACAGCTGAGCAGGTAATTTGTCCAAAGCAAGCTGAATATTTTAGGTTGTTTAATACTGCAATCTAAAGATATGGCAGGAAAAAGGGAAAATGGGTTTGCTGTAGAGATACACCATTACCAAAGATAATAACATGTTTGCTTTTACACCTTTAATATCACTCACCTCTAAAGCACAAGCGTTAAAATAATGACACCTTCAACTACTGTGGAAATGTTGTCAACAAGGTCTGGTTATGAATTTATGATTATATTTGATCAGCAAAGGAATCCCTCGTCTCTAAGATAAACAAAATTCAGATGTCACATCCTGACTCGTATGTTCATGACCAAAAAAGAGAAGGCACACTGATTACTGTAGCCAATCAGGTCCCAAGCAAATTAATGAACAAACACTTAATTTAAATATGGTGTAAGACTCACTACATCAGTGGTGTCGGGTGTGAATGTTTATCAAACTGTGAATAAGTAAGTGTTGTATGATGTAAAGTAAGCAGGGAGAACTCCACCATGAATTATGTATTATTGAAAGTGAATAATTAAGAGATTGTTTGTTTGTGGTTTGTGGGTTTTTGTTCGAGGGGCTGACTCAAACATATTTCACAAAAATAAAAAATAAAACAATCACAGGAGAAACTCTGTGCAGTTATTCAGGGAAAAAAAATTGGTGTCGCAGGGCAGAAATGGTAACCAAGTGGCTGAGAAATTTAAAACCCTCATAGTTCTGGTACCCCCCCCCCCCCCCCCACACACACACACACACACACACACACACACACACACACACAATTCTAATACCATCAAGAACCTTTTGACATTTTTCATAAACTTTGATTTCTACTAAAAGCTTTTAAAGCTTATGAATGAAATTAAAGCTGCACCATGTTTCTTTTAGCCACTAGGGGCGCTAGGCCTGTAACTTGCAGGTTCAACGCCCCGAAGGCAAGTGGCAACACAGCACTTTAGCAAAATTAAACAGTCTCCCTCCATGTCCGTCTTGGAATGTGATAGCAGGACGGTTTGGACCAGCAGATTAAGAAGTCATGAAGTTACTTGTAAAGACGAGGCCACTGTCACCCCTTTTGATTAAAGTCTACATCAGAGAACCTAACATATGTCTGATCAGGTAAGTCTCACGTCTGTTTTGTTGTGACAGCATTCTGAGCCCAGACTGCTGCAACCTAGAGTTAGCCATGTAATCTAGAGCGGATACATGACCTATAGCGGACACAACCCTCTAAAGTTACATAAGTGAGCTTTTGAGAAGTGTAGCACACGCAGAACTTCGATGCGCCCCAGATGTTGTGCATTGACCTGAAAAATCATTCAATATATCTCAAAATTAGCTAATATATGGGTCAAAACTTAAACAGCGCTGCTTTAAAGGAGCACAGCTTAAGTTTCAGAGGTTTTGCAGAAGTTTGCCTCCTCTGACAACAAGTAGAAATGACACCAGTGTTGTCCACGCACATGGGGGAAAAAGAAAAGCATCTGGTGCTGCGACTGCACAGATCTTTTGTTTAGAGACATAATGTCTCCTGAGGTAATAAAGTTATAAATACTGAAGTTAGCCCATACTCTCTCGCTAATGCGTCTACGGTGGCGGATATATTATTAGCTTATTAAACTGAGTGGATTTTTGTATCGTTATTGCGTTTGTAAAATGTTATTGTTTTTGTTGTTTTGTTTTATCAAAAAGGTCTCTTTTGAAAATGAGACCTTGAATCTCAATGAGAATACTTGTAGAAAATATTTTAGATAAGAAACAACAAATTATGAACCCAAAAAAATTCAAACAATTAGTGTTGTTCTTTTGTTATTTTCCAAACGTCATCAAAGGCAAGAGGTAAATGATATGTTACATCCCTTCACTACTTGTGATACACAGAAACAGCTGAAATAGGACTGTATAAGTAAGTACGACTTTAAAAAAAACTTTTCCTTGAAGGCTTTAGGTGTTATTTTAACATTCAGATCCTTCCTTGACCTCATCAACCGGCCCGACACCATCATTTATCAAATAAAGCCATAAAAGTAATCTCCTCTGCAGAGCTGCTTCATGATTTAATGACACAGAGCCCTCAGAGAACATGGTTATATGGCGGTTTCCTACAGACAAAGAGAAAGGATGCCAGCAAAATTTATTTCAACACTATCAACTGTGTTTCCGTTTGGAATGGGATAATAGTCTGAAAAATGAATGCTAGAAGGATATTAGCAAGAGGCGCAATGGCCTTGCATACTTTAGTGGCGGTTTCTTGCTAATGTACAGATAAAATAAACAAATTATGAAAACTAATTAGGAGCTTCATCATCGTATGTAAGTTAAGTTGATGTGCCATTTGCATTGGAAAGGAGAGTAAATTATTACCTGCAGCCAAAGCGAAACTTCTCCGGCTAAACGCTAAAACAAAATACCTGCCTACACTATGAGGCTTAATGAGGCAAAACACCATCAGCAGAGTGAGAAACACACCAATAAATTACTCAACCACTGGTGACTTCATTACCAGTAAACTGATTGAAATAGCTATAGATAACTCAATGTTATACAGCCCTATCCACAGCAGTAATATCGCTGTCTGCATAAAACACATAAAGATGTGGTAATATGTGTGAAGGCACTTGGAAATCCATTTAGTTCTGCAATGCAATATTGCACTGTGAAATTCTTCTCCCAGAGATGTGCCATGTAAATGAGATTTTCGCATCTTGACGAAATGAGAGTGCAGTTTGGTGATAATGATGCTGTAACGCTCAAGGTTACTAACCCTCTTGAAGTGCAGAAAGAAAGTACAGAAGTGTGGAGCAACTTCTTAGACAAAGTAAGAACCTGACATTAGTCCCATAATGATGGGACTAATGCTTTTTTTCCCCCTAACTCTTTCAGGTCGCCATCTTTTGCTCCACAATTCCCAGTAAAATGTGTGAAGGAGTTTAAAAAAAAAAAACATAAAGGTTTTGCACCAAGTCTGCACGGCCACCAAGGGGCAGATTTCCATTCCAGGGCAATTTAACGTCTGGTTGCAAGAAAGAAAGGATGCCTCTGGGAGTTTGCGGTGCTGCTAGAGTGGTTTAAAAAACTAAGCTGAACTACAAACACAGATGCAACCTGCTTATCTTTATAATGCAAGTAATCTCAGAGGAGCCGCACAAATGATCACACAGAGTCCTGAGCCAAGCAGACATGTTCACAGTCAGAAATGCTCAAACTCTGAACGTCACAGTTTAACAGTAAAGTTCAGGACGGCAGAAGTAACTAAAACAATAAAACTTTTCTGGGATGTTTAGTCAAATTCATCAACTTACTTATTCCATTGCAGTCTGGATTTGGGCATTTTGTTTTAGGATACAGTGTAATGTGTCACGTACAGCTGCTAAGCAGATGTCTTGACTTTAACAGCTGCAATGGCCCAGTTTTCTTGTGTTCTGGCTCGATGAACCTTTAGCCTCGTATCTCAGGATGGGATCCTTTTATATAAATATTTTCAGTTTGGTCTGCACATTGAACATTTCAATAATGCAGTAAATTGTTTTAGAAACTTGAACATTCACCGTAAACTCTAAGCTTTATTCTAAAGTAAAACAAACCCAAGCTACTGCTTAGGACACAGACCATTTCTGTATTTTAAATAAAATTCATTTAAATATTATAGTTGGTTTTGGTTTTCTGTAATATTCTGATTTTTATTGTTTTACCATACCATCTTTATTTATAAAGTGCTTTAAAAAAAAAGCCAACAGCTGAAACAAAGTGCTGCACATTGCTATAAGCTAAAATACATCTATTACAAAACTAAGATAAAAAAGATAATGCATGAAAACGCTTAAAAGAAATAATAAATCCAATTTAAAATGAAAACTAAGTCTCAATAGTGGTAAAAGCCAAAGAATAATAATGGATTTTTAGCCACAATAATCAAAAGTAACATAAATGCTTTTAAATACATCACTTTGGACAGAATGAATTTGTGCAAAACCTTTGAATTTAACTACAAACTAAATAATTTCTAAGATATTCTGATTTAATGAGATTAACCCCGTAAAATGTTTAGAGCTGACATAAATATTAATAGTTGTATTTGCACCCCTGAGGCGTGTTTACAAATGAGAGCAAAGTTTTGTGTCTAATTGTGAGAAAAGGGAAATGTGTTGAGTTCAGCAACAGACATAAAACACCCTGAAAAGATCCCTGAGAGACAACATTGATGGTTCAGCAAAGGATCTGCCACCAATTAAAATCTTTCATTCAAGTCTAATATTAATATATATAACTTACACAGGGGGTCAATAATAAAGTGTGTACTTTCTTTTGCATACAGACCTGTCTGTATAAATGCTCAATTTCCTTACAGCTCCGCTAAAAGGAAAGTAATTCATTACTTTCTAAAAAACAAACAATGTATGAATCAATTCCCTGCCCTTGGGGTATTAAATTTGAATTTAATGGGAAATTATTTAATTTATTTGTGATAAATGCCACCAACAGATGCCTCGCGTGGAGAACGCAGTCTCATAAACTGTTCTAAATTGTGTTTATATTTGACGAAACAATGAGTGTCACAATTACCAGACCATGGTCATTTCCTCCCTGATGAGAAGATGATTGTTTTTGAAGCAGCTCATAGGCAGTCAGTAAACAACAATTTCCAATGTTCTTATCAGAAACAAAAGCTAAATCAAAAGGTAGAAAGAATGTAACTTCATTCCGCTCTGCGTTTTTCCACAAAACAGTAATTTGTCTCCTTGGTAAATCTGACCATGACTTCAGTTCAAATCCATCTGTTTACAGTCTAACTTTTTAAATGCAAAGAAGAAAAATGTTATAAGTACAACAGAAAGAAAGTTATAACTTTAAAATTGCAGTTATCCGGCAAAATCATATCAGACCACAAGCACAGACTTGTGTTTAAGTCGCTCAACATGTTTTATGCTGGTGAAGATTCTCAATCATCCAGGTCATGGTCATTCCAAGAACAAGTAAAAAACAAAGCAACTGGACTTGTTATCCGTAGTAGAAGACGTTTCGCTTCCTCTCCAGGAAGCTTTCTCAATTCAAACAGTCTGGAGTAATGTGGTGTAACAAGCTTTATACCATTGCCTTTGTTTGTTACAAGGCCTTTGTTTGGCAATGGTATAAAGCTTGTTACTCCACTTTACTCCAGACTTTTTCAGACTTCTCGGAATGACTCAACATGTTTTGTTAGCTATGATGCTCCAATGACTCAGAAATAAAGACAACCAAGACCTTAAAGTTAATTTAAGTCTACTACTTATTTCGCTAAACATTGTTCCCATTCTCAAATAGAAGAACACGTCTCTCCTACTTCTATCTTCTTGCCAGAGCAATGTGCATTTCACCTCTGAGCCTCATCAAAAATTAACCCTAATCTTTCAGTTTCAGTAAGTCTTACATTATAACTAAAGACGCTGTATGGATGCCATTAGGTTAACTTCAGATTTAAACTCACTTACAGTTTCCAAGACCCCCACAACTTTACAGTGTTAGATTGGGGCACCTCTACAGGAGGTGCAGGAGGACTGAACACGCTCCCCTCTCTGCCAGGTACCAGGCTTTCATGGTTGTGTACGGTGGTGTAGCAAGTTGTCCAAGAGCAAAATCTAGCTTTGTTCCACTTTTCTGTGGGTTGCAATCTCATTCTTCAGTATTTGTTGCAAAGCAGCCAATGCCGTTGTGTTGGTGACTCTGGTTCAAAGCTGATCCCACAGAAGCTCAGCGGAGCAGAGGCAAAACTATGGAGGGAGTCTCTGATAAACCCAACTCTGTGAGGGTTGACTCTGAAATCATGGAGGGCAGAATTTAGTACCTTAGAGCAGAAATACAAGATCACAATGATTGAATCTCATCTTGAGTCTCTGCATTGACATTAATATGTATAGGTCGGATTCCTGTGCAAATTCCCAGTTATTCGAGTCATCGCAACAGAAAACAGGCTTGCTGCCTCCGATTTAAGCTCTTCTGCATGAGAAAGCTAGATTCTGGATAGTATGATTGTCTCACAACTAGAAGTTATTGGATCTTTTCTGTGTGCAGATTCTTACCATGCAAGGCGTGTTATGAAGGTCATCTTCAGTTTGTGAGAAAATGGCGTCTAAAGGAATGCCACTGCCTCAATGACATCTCATTTTTTTTGCAGCTTGTGGCTTGTAACTGCCTTACCGTATCTAAAGTTATGTAGATGGTCAACATCAGCAGATCAGTTACTATGTTATAGGGTGTTTGCATTAATAAATCAAATAACCTCCTTTCTGCCACTCTGGGGGAAATGTAGAAAGACCAGAATAGTCACTGCTACTGGAACGATCCACACAGTTTTATTGAGTGAAGTTAAGTTGCTGCACTGTGATGTACTGTGGAAATTAGAGGCAAAGAAATGAGAAAGAAAAATGTGTCATTTAACCAGCCACAACTACAAATTGGGAAAAGAAAACAGAGAAACTTTCAAGGCGAAGATAGTCTGGTTGTTATAAAATAGCAAAGATAAATTCAGTCCATCTAATAACTTTGTATTTCTGACACCTAAACCAAATTACTCACTTCCCACCTATTTGTTTGATTCTGCATCAGGCACTGTACCAGCCTGCTCCTGTTTGAAGAGAGACACTCCTCTTACGAGTATAAATAACAGATGACTTTCATAAGGTAGAGCAAAGGAAGAATCTCATTACACAGAGAAACTGTGACAGAAAACGTGAAACTTGACTAATGAAGGCAACAAAAAAAAGAATAAAAACCCCATGTAGAAAACCATTTCTGTATAAAAACACAAACAATCAAACCCATTATATTCAGGTAACAACATTGTAGCACTTAAAACTGCAAACATCTCCACATTATGCGATTTTAACAACCCTCTGAGCCACTCAAACTCCTCAGCTGTCTCAGAGTCCCTACTTAATTCAAACACATTGTAGGGAAGGAGCTGTCAAGTGGACCATAAAACTCCGAGGGACGAATGTAAGAGGAAAGACAAATGTGAGACGTTCTTTGTGAAAATGAAAATGGAGCAGTGGAGCATCTGCAAATGAAAGCCCCACTGGTCATGTTGAAAATGTAGTGGGTACATGTGAGGGTCCTGCCTGGCAGACGTGTGGAGGTGAGCTCCAGTAGCCTTATCGCGTGGCAGCGCCAGGCCTAACAGAGTGATTTATTATGAGAGTCAAGCAACCTGAGAAAGGCCTTGACAAAACAAGAAGGATTATACAATAAAATCCAATTTATATCCATTTGCTGGGGAACAAAATGAAGCACAGACAACTACAGCACCTGACCGAGGATTCAAAGTTTGTTTTTGTTTTTTTTTTCTGTCAGCAGTTTCTGGAGATCGATTACATTATATATTGATGAGTTAAAAGCTTCACCAGAAGAGGAAACAAAATGAGTCCTCAAGCTGTGATGCCACTTTGTTTTTAAAATGAAAACAAATTTGACTAAATCTGTAGTTTTGCAAATAGTACCCTATGAACCAAATGCTTTTATTGTGACATTTAATGAGGAGATAGGCTAGCCGCCTCGCACCCTACAGCTACAAACCCACTCCATACACCGAGCGGACTGGACTGAAGCCTCAGGTAAGGCTAAATGCAGAGGTGTGTGTGAGAGAGAGAGAGAGGTCAGATGGACTGTGCTGTTATATTATGGTTTGTGTGAATTAATTCATTTTGTTTTTGACTGGGCTGATCCATAATGATTTCTGATCGGCAGACCCCAGGCTTTCAGGATCAGTGACGGGACTTCAGTCATCACAGCCACATAGCCCCAAACATGCCCACTGTGTACATGACAAACATGAAATCGAACAAAATAGAGCACGATTGTAAAGTAGAAGGAAACACTGACATGTTCAAAATGTAGCGTCCATTTGTATGAGGCCCCCCGTTTAGCCGCTACCCATAATACCCTAATCTTAGTGTGAATGCAGCTGCTCCAGGAAGGTTTTTTTTTTTTTTTTTGGAGAACATGAGTGAACAGCCAGCATCACAAAGACCAAAGAACACAGCAGACATGTCAGGGAGAAAGTTGGAGAAATTTAAAGCAGGATTATGTCAAAACAATACCCCAAACTCTAATCATGTTGCAGAGCACTGTACAAGACAGCATCCAAAAATAGAAGAAGAAAAAAATGTCACAACTGCAAACCATCCAGTAACTCAGGAACAATTGTACAGATCCACAGCAGGTGGGAATCTGTCCATGAGCCCGGCCTTGATGGAGGACTGGTAAGAAGGGCGCCAAATATGAGACAAAGCCCTTAGAAGTCCAGGCAAAGGAAACATGGGGATGAAGGACCTCTGCTCAGATGAAATGAAAACTTTTTTGGCCTTCATGTAAAATGCATTGATTAAACGGGTTATTTCCACATTTTGTGCTACATCACATTCCGAGAAAATACTCTGAAGTTTCTGGTCGTTACATGTGACAATGTAAAAGTTTTAAACTTTAATAGACATCTTTTAAGTTCCTCACTGGAAATACTGATACATTAAGTCTTCTGCCAATTGTTTTCCAGTCTTGTCGTTTCTGAGCTCACCATTTCAGTGTTTCCCAAGTCGTTCTTGCTAAATTTGCAGTTAAATTATTTATTTATACTATTTTCATAAATGTAATGTGTCCATAAATGGGGATACAGTTGTGAGGATAAAATATGAAACAGCATCTCGGTTATCTTTTATGAAAAGATCAAAAAGGGGGGAACAGACTATTTCTCAGAGGGCTTAAGTTTGTTTTATTTTTGCAAAGTAGTTTCTTAATCTTCGTTGTCTGGTGCTAAGCACCAGATATAATCTATGTCTTAGAGACTTTGGCAGTGTGCCTCTGGCGGTTCGCTGCTGATGTAAATATCAGAAAGCAAATTTGCGCCTCATTAAAAAAGACCCCTGCTGAGTTCTAGCATGTTAAAAGCCCCATTGATTAAAATATGCTATATTTCCAATAAATAATTTCAAATCTCTGAATAAAAAAATTCTTTGTGACAGTGCTAGAGCCTTAAATAAGAAACTGAAATGAAATGTTAATTTATGCAATATTCAAAAGTCGGCAGCTGTGTTAAACAGCGTGAATAAATTTAATTAGTACAACATTATAAAGCAAACTTCACTTTTACACTCACAAAATTACAATTCTATTAATAAAATTGAGGGGAAACAATGGCATAGTGTAGCAGGCATATTTTGTTTTACTCTCGCTAAATATTTGGCGGAAATCCATGAGGTCAATGATTAACAAACTTTCACACTGCGCCAGATTGGCAGACTTTCTCCATCATATTTAGTTCAATAAATATTATTTTTCAGACTATGAGCACAATGCGCTCAAAAATCTGTTAAAATGTGTAAGTACGACTTTGGTTAGCAACAAAGCTGCTACGCTCACTGATCTCTAATATACACTGGAGTGCTAATAGCCCGCTGTTAGAACGAGTAGCTTTAAAGCCACCGGCCACCATATTGGTACTCCCTATTTTCCTCCAGTAACTAGGGAATATGTGCGCTACAGCATCTAATAACGAGGATTTTCTCATGTTCAGGGGGGGCTTAAAACTTTTAAAATGTCAAATGCAATATGTTATGTTATGTTCTAAAACTATCAAGTACTGAGAAAGTCATGTGCTGAAATATTTTGCATATTATTTATGTATATCTTTTGAGAGATCAGATCTTCAAGGTGTAACAGTCAATTACAATCTGCACAGCAAACAACTAAGAGGTTTAAGTACATATTATCAAAGAAGTAATCCAGGTGCATCTAAAATGATCCAAAAGTTTAGTTAAGTAATGCAGCTCAACAAAGTGAAACTTATCATGTAGATTCATTACACGAAAAAAGTGAAATATTTTAACTGTTTCTCTTCCTTTATGTCTATGGCTAACAGCTAATGAAAGAAGATTTCTCAAAAAAAATTCTGAAGAAAAAGAAAAGTGTTATGAAGCCTGCTAATGGGACAGTTGTTCAGCAGACAGTCAATGAGAGTCCCCAAGGGGAGGTTAAGCCACAAAAGATTATCACTGAAGAAGCTGGCTGCTCACAGAGCGCTGCCTGTATCCAATCATAACATCTGGAAGAAAAAGGTGCAGAAGCAACAATGATAGCTTGAGGGGATTGTACAGCAAAGCCCATTCAAGGGCCTCAGCTGGGGTGAGAGCTTCAAGAGCCGGCGCGCAGATCTATCCAGGACATGAGCTGCAACAGCAGCATTCCTGGTGGTAAGACTCCAGTTTCTCCCAAATCAAAGATGTCAGGAAAATGTCACCTGGGCAGAGGAGAAAAAGCCACACTCTGATATGCATTCTTTCAATCTTCTGACAAACTTTGTGTTTTCCCTTAGCTGTATCCAATCATCATAGAAATTAACAGGAACAAATGAAACATAATGTGCACAATGAATCTATGTAAATCCACTTTTTTTACTTGAATTACTGACATTTTATCTTTATTCGAAGTTTGCTATCAGCATCTACAACAGCTATGAAGAAACCAGGATGATATGAGTCACAACGTTTAATTGCCCTCTGGGATTAATAAGGTATTTTTGAATTGAAGATGTAACTTGTCACTTCTGATAATAAAAATTTCTCAGGTTGCTTGACTCATAAAAAAAAATACAACCGCGTAAAAACCTGTGTGTTCTAGATCAGCAGCCAAAAATAAACAATGGTAGAACTAAATTGAATGTTTTTTTCAATACATGCAAAAGTTACCTTTTCTATCTAGATTCCTTCATTTATTTTCAGTTTATCTGGCAGTCTGGGCTCAATTCTTAGGAGATAACGGATGACGTCAGATTGCTCACTGGCGAAGCGTCTTCGTCTCAGGCTTTCCAGAGGATGCTGTTCACAACCAGAGAAGCAGACGGTTTTATTGCATTTTAATGTAGCCGTTTGCAATCCACATTGTCGCTGAGAGACATGCTTAACTCTGAAATTTTCATCACACTAAGCATCATACATAGGTAATCAAGGATTACCTACTTGAGCTTTACATTCCTTTTCATGAAATACAAATTTAATAAATACTTAGCAGAGGCCATGGATTAGCCTTTCATAACTGTATTTTATCTAGACAAGACATCCAAACACATTCCCTTGTATTTTCTCCTCCTTTATACAAGAAAAATATAATTGGGAATGCCTTGGTAAAGCTTTTAGAGTGTCCACATGTTGTTTTTGTGTGATGCCGTAAAGAATCTGAGCCGCTTTCCTTAAAAATAAGATACTAATTATCCTGAGAGGCAGGTATAGCAAGCTGCTTCCCAAAACACAGAGCAATGAAACCAGCTGGGTGTCTTAATGGAGTTTCCTTTACACCGCTCCATCTTCTCCTCACCTTTTCCTGTCCACCCAGACCTCGCTTGGTCAAACACTTTCATGTTTCTTTCAGTGCGATAACTTTCAGCGTCAGCAAGTCGTCAGCCATCTGCTTTACTGAAGAAGAGCATAAAGGGATTCGGTGCATCAAATCTACGGGGGTCTTTCCTAACATTTTCCCCTGGAAACAAGCAGTTCCTTGCAGAGAGGGACTTTGACGCTGCTGCAGTCTTGGGAGAATGTCATCTCTAATTACCTCTGAAATCCATCTCCACTCCCCTCCACCCCCAAACCTGCCATCTGTGCAAACTCCTTTTGTTTGTCAGCTAAAGTCTTGTCCTTGACTATTGGGAGTATGCGCTGTAGTTCTGCCTCCCGAGTGTTTTGGAAGCACAGGGTTAATATAGATCATTAGTGAGGCCAATATTTTTGTTTTGTTCATTTTAACCACAAATTATTCCCTAAATACAAACTTAATCACATGTTAAAACCTTTAAACAAGCTACCACACTTTGCAAAGTTCCTAATGAGCTCTCTGACATATGAGACACAGAAACTGTCCCTATTTCTGTGGAATCTAGACCTCCCAATCCCCGACCACACTGTGTGCATCATGTAAGATTGGTGCTACTCAGACACTCATGACGCCCCTCATCCTAATGTTAGACCGCATAAAACAAAAAAATAATCAACTGCTTGTCAAATTTACTTTGAAAATGCTTGAATTTCTTTTGTAGTTGGTTGTGGCCACTTTTAAGACAAATTCTGTCACGAATCAAACTGCTCCAGACGCTTAAGTACACCAGAAATGCACATATTAAATTTACATAACATCCAGTTGCAAAACCCATGTAGAAAATCATTAAATACACTCATCGTATTCATAAATTTATCATTTTTAAAGACATTTCAACTGATTGTTCTGTGTAAAAATTATTAAACGGCAATGTCAATTTTATATTAACTTTCTTTAATCCACACAGGGGTTATTATACATATAATAAAATTATACATACAATTATACATACAAATATTCTACATTGTGGGCAAAATAAGTATTTTAATGCCTCAAAGTTTTCTTACTGAATAGATTTCTACTGACATTAAATTCCCATCCACACCTTCAAAGAGAATCAAAACAAATTAGTCCACAAATGAAGTTATGAGTAAAAAAATATGATGAAGAATGAGCTGTTGTTCTCTCCCTCTGATTGACTCAAATCTCATTTCAAGACCTGTTAATTCCACCAGAAAACCTTTCAGAAATTTGGTAAATGAGATTTTAAATAGATTAAGCATAAAGACAATATCATCAGCATTTGGTTTTAGGTTATGGAACCACGAGAATATCTGACTTGCAGAATTATTTGAAGTTAATGTTGGATAAAAATAAAATGCAGACCTGCTGATTTAAGTAGTGACCTCCTGAGAACGGTTTGCAGCTGACAGACTGAAAATAGCCCCTAAGTGTTGTTGACTTGCTAGTAAATAAGTAGCTATCGTCAATAAATTATACAAATGGTGATGAAAGCATATTTATAATCTGACAGCAGTTCACCAGGTCTAGCCAAGCCAAATCTAAAAAATCCAAGTAAATGTAGGAACATGAACATGCAACACAGAAAGGAAGAAATTAAAAATTGATGCTAAGAGCAGATTTAATCATGTGTAGTGAAGAGGCTTTTCTAATTTACAGCGGAGAAGCGGTTCATAATTGGGAGCTGCAAAAGCAAAAGCTTTTCTCCCCTGAGCTTCGACCGTGTCCTCTGCACCTCCACCAGGGGAGGGCAGGTACAGCAGCTCAGAGAGGCAGGGAGGGGCAGGACTGTTTAAAGACTTAAAAGCAAATAAACGTTTTAAAATGAACTTTATGATATACAAGGAACTAGTGCAGAGAGGATAAAATGGGAGTGATACTCCTTCTCCTCTGTTCCAGTTAAAAGCCATACAGCAGCATTTTGCACCAACCGAAGGCGCAGTAATGATGATTTACTCGCAGGTACAAAGAATTGCAGTAATCCAGCTGAGTTATAACAAAGAGATGGATCACCGAAGTCATCTTTTGACAAGATGCTTTTTATTTTTGGCCAGTTGTCTAAGGTGAAGAAAGCTGGATTTCACCGCTGCACTGATCCGCCCATCCAGTTTAAAACCAAGGATTGTGACAAAAGGCTTTCTGTAATCTGCCAGACATCCCACGTCTACTCGAGAAGAACAAGCAGCAGTGGCATTCGGACTAAAACTCATCACCTCAGTCGTATTTTCATCAAAATCGAAACATTTAAAAACCATCCATGCTTTTAATTCCTCAAGACATTAATTTAAGCCTTGAACACAGCAGTCATCCTCCTGTTTTACGGGCTCAGCAGATGGTTTAGCACATTCTTTAAAATGTATTGCTTGCAATTTGAATATAAAAGCACAATAATTTTTGGCCTTATTGGCAGCAACAATAACCTGTTTTGACAGAAAAAGCTTTCAGTAGGCCAACAATTCATCAGCCACACAAAGAACAGAATACGTAGGAGACAATCTCAATTATTGAGAAGCCAGATGTTCCTCGTTGGACACAGAACTAAAATGAGTCAGTGTTGAAACAGAAGTTCAACTTTTAAATATGTCTCTTCAATGACTTTTCTAACTTTAAGATGAATGCTAGAAAATAAAAACAATTCAAATCCATTTATTTTTGTTGTGCAAAACGTTTTATGTAATTATGAAGTTGAAGGAAAAGCAAACTTGATTTTATATTTATGTTTTTGAAATTCGAAAAGTGTGATGTGCGTACTCAAAGCACGAGTCAATCCTTTGTAAAAACGTGGGTCTGGACGTTGACTTCGCTTTTCTAACACATGGATATAGGTTGAACAAGACGATTTCACTGAAACTCTTGCTCTTTGTTCAGGGACGTCGTCCAACTGAGAGCTGAAACTTGTTCTATATTTAGTTTAATTCATCATCCTCCTGCCACCAACAGCAAGGAGGTATAAAGGAAAAAGTTGGAGCAGAAGCCCGAGGAGGACCAGCTAGATGGCAGTCTGGACAGAACCCATGAAGAGAGCACATTCTTCAATTCAGGAACAAGCACACCATTCTTCTCTCCTGTCCCTTACCCATAAGTCCCTCTGGCTACCTTTACATGGACACAAGTAATCGGACTAAAAGGCCGATCGGAATAAAAACGTGTCATGTAAACAAGCTAATCAGAATATTATGATCGTATTAAGCTCAATCAGAATGAAATTGTAAAATCTGATCAACGTTCATATAAACGCTTATCAGGCTCAAGTTATTCTGAATGTGGCAAACAGACCTGAGTGCACATGTGGGCCCAACGTAAAGGGGACGTATTTCCGCATTGCTGAGTGGCAGAAATACTTCAGGAAGCAAAACTGTTGAGGCTCCCGATGCAACCTTTCTGTTCGAAAGGTTGCATCGAGCTAAAAATTGTTGCTTACTCGGTAACGTTTCAGTCGTAATTAGAACGTGGTGAAAGTCCAGCTTGGGCACTCAGAAGACAAATAAACTCATATAAAACTGCTTTGTTTGCAGAAGAAGCCCTTCCAACGACAGAAATGCTGCTTCTTCTGTCTTTTTTAGGGGAATTTGATAACTGCACATGTCAGAGTGTTTCTATTCTGAATAAAACCAGGTGCATATAGATGTAATGATCGGATTAATTGATTGTGTGCCCATATAAACTGTACGATCTGATTATTTAATCCAAGCACATTTTAATCTGGTCATGATATTTTGTGCATGTAAACATTGCTAATGACTGTAGGCTGTTACCCTGACATGCCCCTACATGAAAGTCCTAGAGAAACTTCCTGTTGTCCCACCAGAGTAAGCTAACTAGCACATATCAAGATCCCCTGCAGTTTGTTTTTTGCTGGAATTGGAGTCAAAGGCGCCATCATACATCTGCTTTAACAAACCTGTCATCTGGACAAGCAGGCGGTTCTGTGAGGACTTTGTTGTTCAGGGCTTTTTTCTTTCTCTTACTTCTCTATAAATGTCTTAGTGGCACTTAAACCACCAGTTTCGCCTTGCAGTAGCAGACAAAGT
The DNA here is from genome assembly GCF_011125445.2 of Fundulus heteroclitus. NCBI lineage: Eukaryota > Metazoa > Chordata > Actinopteri > Cyprinodontiformes > Fundulidae > Fundulus > Fundulus heteroclitus. Next base: position 12,875,084 of record NC_046383.1, read on the forward strand.
AGCTTTCCACAGTCACATGGTAAAGCCCCCCTCTCCTCTTAATGAATCTTGAATTAACTGAAAAAAAGATTTTTTTTTTGGAAGGCAAAGTTAATTTTCATGAGCCACCACAGGCTCCGTCATTGCCAAACCTGTGAAAATCACTTAAATGGAGTGTTACCAACCTGGCTCACAGTTGGCAACAAAAAGAAGAGACTCCACAGACAAAACATAGCCTGCTCAATTTTATTTAACTAAAAAAAGTTCACTGTGAAAAGAAAAGAGAGTTCGGTTAATAGAAAAATATCTTGTTGTCTGAAGTATGATAAGGAAGTTGGACCAAATAACCAGAAACATTGCCCCATTTTCCCAACCAATCTTCCTGAAGGAGATGGAGAGGAGAAGAGTGAGCCTCCCAAGTGCTGAAACCACCTTTATACCCAATCACACCCACTCCACAGGTGCCACTGAGTCTTTAACGAGCCAAACCAATTACCACAGAGAAGGGAAAACAAATGGGCCACCTGAAAGCTCTCAAGCCTTCACAGGAGCCTGTTTGACACCATGAGGTCTCAACAAGAAACACATGAACCAAAGTCAGACATCCAGTCTGGAAAGGGTTACAAACACATTTCTAAGGCTTTGGCATTCCATTGGACCTCTGTGAGAAGCATTATCCACAAATGTAGAAAACACGATACACAGGACGACCAAAATTACTCCAAGAGTGCTTCGATGACCCATTCCAGAGGTCACAAAAGAACCCAGAACCACATCTGACTCATAAACTGTCATGGCGGCAGGATCAAAGTCAGTTCCTCTGAGTCTGCTCTCAATTCACTGGTCCATCTACGTTCTGACCTTCACCCGTGGTCAAGAGGTCTGGATCAGGACCGAAAGAGCGAGATCCCAGATACAAGGGACCAAAACAAGCTTCCTCTGGAGGGTGGCTGGGCTCAGCCTCAGAGAGAGGGTGAGATCTGTTATCCATGGTGAGCTCAAGGTAGAGCGGCTGCTTTTCTGCACCAGAAGAAGCTAGCTGAGGTGGTTTGGGCATCTGATCACGATGTCACCTGGGCGCCGCTAAATATTTGATACTGGCATTGGTATTAACAGGTCATTCAGCTTATTTAGGGTTGTGGTGTTAATTAAATTAAATAAAATGAAAACCGAGTAATCACAAATGGCGGCAAGATCTGGTGCAGGTCTTTTCGCTCCATTACCATTTCACACTTTTGCATTTTTGGATGTTGTATACTTTTTATAGCAGTTTTTAAACTGAGGCAATTTCTGCATCCCATGGTTTTAGACACAAAACCAGAATTTCAACAAATATGCAGTAAATGGTCAAAATAATGACCAGGAAATGTAGATAGCACTATAACACATCCATGTATACAGTTTATTAACTAAACTAATAAAAGAAGAAGAAAAAGGCAGAAATGGCATTGTGTTGGCATGAAATATGGATATTGACAAAATGAATGAATTTTCAGCTGTGCCTTATATATTTGTGATATAACTTTTTCATCATTGATTTATTAATCTATTAAATACTCATTTGTTGTTCAGCTTTACAGTACTCTGTTAATTCATTAACAATTAATTTAAATAAGCAGTTTTCACATACCATCAAAATAATAATTTACTTTACTAGCAGAAAGTCTTATGCCTAAAACAAAGGCTCACATATCTGATACCTTTTAGAAAACATAACATCATTGGCTGCCCGCTTCGCTCCCATCATCCCAGTCTTACACTGAAACAAATCCATCCTCCTGGGCTTTTAATTGGCAAGATGATGCTGCACTGGAGACAACTTTGATACATGGAGGGAAATAAAAAAAACCCGTCCCGTATTGAACGTTTAAAATACGAGACGATTCTAGCCAAGCTCTGCTGCTAACTTGAGAGGCTCATATTACTCTGCTTCCACTTGTGCACAGTACACATGAAGGTTTACACCCTGCTCCTTGGTCTGTCAATCTCTCCAGAGGCACATTTACTCTCCTCTCATCGTTTTAGAGGAGTTTCTCCCCCTGATGTCTGTTATTTTGTTTTTTACGGTTGAGCTGCAGTCTTCATAGCAGGAATAGGTTTTAAAGTGTGCATTCCCCCGATCAAGTCACCAGGTTTTCGTGATTTAAAGAAAGACCATAGCTCACTTTCCCCGGCCTTCAGTGTCTCATGTCCTGCACAGTTACGCTGAATGAAAATAAATGTTAGCAAGAAAATGCTATAGAAGCTGCAAAATCCTTGCTCCTCGTGTTTGCACACCCTTAAACCAATGCTTTGTTAAAGCACCATTTGACTCAACTTACTAACCAGTTAATTTAACACAACGGCTCATTCTTGTTCATCTTTTTCTCAGCAACAACATAATAAAATGACCAATGCTGCTGGCTACATTTAACAACTACGAACCACAAAACTAGATGCTTTTTTTCCCCCTTCTTCAAGCTATAATAAAAGTAAATTCAATTCCATTTTACATTCTTGCCAAGCTCTATTAACTGACAGTGCTCCCACAATCTCATCTCAAGACCACATGCACAGTTAGGATTTGAGCAGCATCTTCAGACATGGAAAATGCTAATAAATATATTTAAGACTCACTCACAATACGACTGGCTTGATTTAGTACGATTGCATCAGAAATATGTCTTCTTTGACAGTTTAAAGCTACTTCCTTGAAGCCGTATGCAACAAAATTGTGTTAAAAATGGAGGGTTACAGTTTATTTGTTGACTTCATACAGCAGATATGAGGTTTTGGTTCCTTTTTCAAGCAATGTATGATGCTACCACATGCAATAGGGTCGGCGAAGGTGATTATTAACAGCCTGTGCTTTTACCTTTAAAGGCAGATTTTTCCCCATTGAGCTGCTTTTGTTCGGGAGCAGTTCAGGCCTATTGCAGCCAGCAGGGGACTAATATCTCATTCCTGCTGCTTCCAGATTTTTATGAGGTTCTCAGCCCAGCAAGGCAAAAAAAAATCCCGCTGAACCTAAAATTACCTGGTAATGCACACTGGCCAATTTAGATGTGGAGAGTAGGACATTATGCAGTCCTGCTTGAACAGAAATCCATGCTGTGTGAGAAAAAAATGTTGCATGATACGGCCTGCTAATGAGTTTTTAAGAACATTAAAAGTTTATATATAGCATAATTTTGGGTTATAGCCCTAATTTTGCTAGCAGGAGCAGATGCGATGACCAGATGTCAGTGTTGGTTTGTAGAAAAGGCACATTTCCAGTTGATGGGACAAAAATCCTAAAGAAATAGATTAATGCAAGGCAAGGGAAAGCAAGTTTATGTGCATAATGTTATGGTTAAATATGATGGACAGGGCTTTAACGACTTAAGAAAATACATTATTATAAGGAAAATACAATGAAAAGAATATATTAAAATATAAATCATTAAAATAGAATAAACTACATACGAAATAGCTTTACAGAACCTCCCCCCTCCCAAATAAAAAGGTTTTCACAGCTTTAAAGAAGCAAACAATTTCTGCACACCCCAGAGAGTCTGCACTTGAGCCGAACAGCATACTTTGTTTATTATGATTCATACTAAATACATTTCACAGTTATTTTGAACCAACACCATTCAGAATCAGTGTAGACTGATAAGATTCTACGATACATTGCTTTCTAAATAACGCAGTCAGGAATGCAGTGGCGTGCTCCACACATTTTACCGGTGCTGTTCAAAACTCACAGCATGAAAAGCAACTGACTTTAAAAAATATTAATGATGGATATCTGTAAAGACACTCAGCAAAATGAAAAAGGTTGTTGATGTGATGTGAATAGTATAAACTACCTCTTATCAAGTCCATTTTCACATTGACAATTCATTAGAGGTGGATTTAGCCATACTAAGCACAAGGCTAAGGGCAGAAATGCATTCACGGGACTCTCCATCTTTCTTTTACAGAGTTTTTTCCAACTCCGGCTCATTGCTTAAACAAAGCTTTATCTCTCTTTAAGGCAGAGGCCTCATACTCCAGTCCTCGAGGGCCGGCGTCCTGCAACTTTTAGATGCGTCTCTAAATCAACACACCTGACTCATATATGAGCTCATTAGCAGAGCTCTGCAGAGCTGGACTGCACTCTAGTGAGGATGTTCAGTCATTTGATTCAGAGGTGTAGACTAAAGGGACACATCTAGAAGTTGCAGGACGCCGGCCGTCGAGTATTTGAGTGTGAGACCACCGGTTTAAAGGATCTCTATGAGGTTATTTATCCTTGGATCAACCCTCATCTGGACCATTTTAAGTCCTTTTACTGCGTGTTGGGCTGGATCAATCAACAATGCAGCGTTTGCAGATACTTCAGTGCGCTGCAGCTCGTCTTTTCCCCGTTACAAAGAAGCATTAACTCATAACTCCAGGTTTAAAATCTCTTCAATGCCTTCCTGTGACATTGATTTTTGAATTGTATTGCTCACTTAAAATATCTGAATGGTCTAGCCTCATCTTATTCATGTGAATAAGCCTCCGCCTTTGATAAAACTCTTCTCTTTTCCCTGGTCTTTGAGCATGAGACGCCGAGTAGTTTATAGAAATTGTAATTCTGTGTTTTATTCATTTTTATTACAGTTGTTTTATGATTGTTTGTGTAACTGGGAAGCTCTTTGGTCATCTCGTTGTTTTTAAGTATGCTATATAAATAAATTAGGCATATCAGTACTTAAGATTCATTCATCGTAGACCTATTTAAATCTTTTTTGGCGTATTGGCAGATGTTTCTATCCTAAAATAGTCTCACCTTGGCAATTTTCTCCGGTTTTCCTCATGTCTTTGTGGGAGTAACAATGGAAACTAGAAGATGGGGAGGCTTTAATGGAAACTCTCTTGAGCCAGACTGGCTCATATCCTTGCTGATAAAGATATCCATGGTGCATGGTGAAATATTCACAGATAATTATGTTTGTTCCAGGTAGAAACAGGCAAAGAGGAAGAACTAATTCACCAGCACCAACCAAATTATTTAATCCATGTAAAACTAATGAAGGCCCTGATATCTTCAGACTTCTGTCAACTGTGTCATTTTGCCTAATGGTTAAATCTTCTTCTGCACTTCAGTTACTCAGTCTTACAACTTTCCCTTTTTTCTGAATATTTAATTAAGACATCCTCGGGAGTTTAATGGAACAAGCCATCAGGTTCCTGAGGCTTTTTTGTGTATGGTAATTTCTGACACATCTTAAGGGTGGAAAGTGGAAAAGAATGCTTGTGCTTTGACAGCATTAACATTCCATCTCTATAAGAGTCGGGCTAAATTATTGTTTTCAGCTATGGAAAAGTAGGGAGAATAATGTTTTTACCCTCTCGACCCATAATTGGTCCTAAAGCTTAAAAGAACTGCTCAGCTAACAACAATAAATACAATTTCAAAGGAGTTCTGGCCTAATTATTGCCATGTTTAAAGTGACACCAATTAGAGGAAAAAGAAGAAAGCCAATTACAGCAGATCCTTCTTAATAAACTGTCACTGTGACTTGCACACATTCTCAATACAGATTTTCTCCATGAGGGCCCGTATGCTGACAGCTATTAGCAAAGGTGATTTACAGGGTTTACCTTATACCTACAGATGACTTCTGGGACTCCCTGTCATTAAAGAGCCAGGGAGGAATGAGCGGCTCTGTTTGTGTGTGTTCCCCTTCTATGTGTGTCTACACATTTCTTTTTTGGCATATTTTCCTTTTTCCGCTCTCCCTGTAAAAATATGATGAAACAGAAGTTTCTATTGACATGTTGAGTGTTGAAGAAAAATTTAATCTGTTTTTTTTAAGTTTATTATGAAAGGATTGCAAATTTGTCTGATTGATCCAAACATTTCTAATAAATTGGGTCTAAACTTGTAATGTTTGAAAAGCTTTCTTTTCAAGCTTATTTGCAGTTACACTTTTTCATGGTGCTTTATGTGGAAAAACTGATTTGAAAAATGCTTTAGATGATATTAGATGAAAACTAAGTGCTGAATGAATCCACCAACTAATCTGCTTGACTACAATATCCTTAATCTGCTCAGATTTTCTATTTAAACTTTAAAGTGATTATAAAGTGAGACTCAACACTGTGCATGAGGGAAGCAAGGTCTTGCGTACATTCCTATAAAAAAGCACGACACCTTATGACAGTATGTGCTTTGCCAACATACTTGGACATGAAGTTACCACTTTTAGCCATTCTGGGGGAAATTGTAGATTTATAAAAAATAAACGAAACTGAATACTACAAACAAATTTATATAATGCAAAAAAGGACAAAACTGCAGTTCCTGGTGTGAAATCTATCAGGAAACCAACATTTACTCCCACTTAATAAATGAGATGTCAGAACAGTGGACTTGAAAAGACCTCCATACTAACTGTGACACTTGGAGGGGAAGTGTAATGGTTTCAGGATTCTCTAGTCCTGAATCCACCATCAGGCGGCGCATAAAGAAACAGTGGCAGCATCAGTAGAAAACTTAAAGCCGAGGCATAACTGCACCCTGCAAAATGACAGAAACCCAAAATTATACCAGTAAATCTACCAAGACTGGCTGCAGATTCAAAGATGGAAAGTTGTGGAGATCTAGTCAAAGCCCAGGGCTCCATCCGAAAACCCACAAGGATGATTCTAGTCCAATCCGGGCCTACAGCCTTCTGAGAATTAACTACAAAGTGCGCACTCTCTCCTCTCCGGACATTTTCATTGATTTCCGTGAGAGGACTGTGCTAATACGTCACTTCACGCAAAAGATTTTGGGATACCTTAAGGGTTCTTAGCACCAGTAAGGGAAGTCATGGAGTTCCTAGGCAGGAGCATTCAGGCTCCTCTTCCTACCTCCTTCCTTACTGACTTTTTAATGCGTCAACGGTTGCTTATCATGCCGACCGCTGACGCACTTCCGCTTTAGCTAAAGAGTCCTGACTCTAAAAGGTTATTCGGATGGACACCATCCGAATAACCTTGTTGTTGTTGTTTTGTTTTTTTCTTGTCAAGAAGTTGTGCTGTGACTTGAAACGGGCTACACAGCCAGCAACCATTCAAAGATCACTCAGTTTAAAGTGAGGACGAGTGGGGCGACTTTTTCCCAAGGCAGATGTCAGAAACTGGTAAATGGCTACAGGACACTTCTCACTGCAGTTATTAGGGGTAAGGGTGTCTTAATTTTCCACCAGAACAGTTAAGGCCCATTTTTGTTGTTACTTTTGCTTAATGAGCAAAAACATTACACATTTATATGTGTTAACATCTCTTTTGAATTAGCTGAATAATTAATGGGAGGGACTAATTTTTTCACATGACTATAGATATGTTCAGATAACCGAAAATACAAACTGCTATTATGGTCAGCTAAAATCAAATTCATCCCTAGGACAAATAAGTGCTGGATAGAGTGGGACAGAGATCATCAATGAATCGCTGAAATTCAAGAGTAACAACAGTTTTTCGAAGAGAAGATGCACAACAAAAACTGCCAAAAGAAATTGCAATCAGGGGTTTTCAGCTCCAGTCCTTGAGGTCCTGCAATTGTTATATGTGTCTGTGCTTCAGCACACATGGGTCCAATAATCAGGTCATTAGCAGGACTCTGGAGGACCTGGCTGCATTCAGAGGAGGTAATTCAGCCTTTTGATTCAGGTGTGCTGGATCAGGGACACATCTAAAGGCTGAAGAGCCTTGCAGTAGATCAACTAAACGTCCATACGACTAAGACCCAGAATGTTTTACCCTGGAAATGAATTCTTCATAACCGTCTCGTGTGCATTTCCACAGTAAGGTCCCAAATTGGGCATTTTATGTATAACAGGACATCCTCTGAGCAGACACCTCCTTCTGCAGGAGTGCTGACAGATGTCTTGGTCAGCTGCTGAGTGCGGAAGAAACGCTCCGGTTGCAAATATGAAAAGCATCGTTTTTAGCAGCACTAAGAACGAATGCCACCATTCGAATGGATGACTGTCATCGTGGTTACCCTTTGTAACCTGTGCAAGGTCACTATGAACTCCACAAAAAGATGTAGCAGCAAGAAACAAAGGGTTTTTACCAACATCAACTTCCAGTTTGCTTGCTTTTAGCATAAGGAGAAGAAATTAAAACTTGGTGTTGTAGCTTCTGACTATGTCGTAAGTTTCAACTCTGCAACACAGAACTGGAATCAGTTCAAAGTTAGAGGAAGTTTGCAACATCCATAGATTTTTAAGAAAGTCTGGACAACTTGCTGTAGAGGAACATAATCAGACAAAACACAATCCAGGTAGTCAATGTTTTTTTATCTGTTCTTCAAAACATTAAATTTGTAATCTGACTGGAAAGTTACTCTATTTTTCCACAGCTCACTAAAAGCAGACAATGGCTTTAATATGTCAAGGTTAAGAGGAACCATGCACTAATATAACTGAAGCATAGAGCTAAAACAAGTTTTAACAATTAGATATGCTCAACACTCCCCTTCCTCAAATTTTCCCCCAAAAGTTATTGATAAGAACTTCTTATTGAGTTTCCTACCTACATTTCTACCCAGTTAACTTGCTTTTACAGTTGGAAATGCAGCAGAAGCAGAGGAGGGGGTGTAAAAGATTCAACATGCAAACTCTTCTTTACTCAGAAGACCTTGCATTTGGTTTGGAAGAAATATTCTAGCACTGTCAAAATGGTACACTTCACATTAGACACCACTTGTGCCAGCTTTCAGCAGAAAGAAGCCGTTGCAACATATTAATTGTTACACAAGTCACTTATCAGAAATAAGTCAAAAATGACCAAACCTGAATATTTTGTGTTCTATCAAATATATATATATGAATAATAATAAATAAATTAGATCCCCATCTGGATCCGAAAGGTCAGTAATGTATAGTTAAAAAAGTGTGTGCCACCTACTATGTATCTTTTACTAGAAAATGTGTTTGTTTAGCTGTTATCGACATTAATCCATGGTATCTAGCACAGTCTTTACACTTTAGACATACATAAAATGTATTTGACTTTGGTTGTCATAGAAATGCTAATCAGGAAAAATCTAACTTTTAGAATAAGATTTCGGTTTCTTTTGAACATCTAAACTTTTCCTTCTATTGTTGTTGAGTTAGTCATAAATTAATTAGTGACTGGTTTATCAACTAATTCACAACAAACTGGATAAAGTAACAGATTGTGGGAATGGGCGAAAGCAAAATTACAAGAAAACAAAAGGTGTCTTAAAAAGTTGTTTTAATAAACATCAATTTGATTTAATAAGCAGTTTTAAAGTTCTAAAATAACTTAGCAGACAGGTTATTTTCTCAGCACAATTTACTGATAAAAATCTAATGAAAAAACAGGGCTAATATAAATATCCTCCAACTCTGCAGCAATCTGCAGAGAACTTTTACTTTAATCTGAAGTCTTTCTTCCAATCCAACCTTTTTGGTTTAGTTCGGTTCCAGTTTCACTCGATAAAACTCAACTTTAGCATAAAATGACTGCCAATCGACTCCAATTACGCCACATACACCATGCTAGTAAAACAAAAATAATCCTGAAAAACAAATCTTCTTGTGTATATATAACATTGAACAAAACAAAATGGTATTTAAATCAAGAAGTTCAGGGAAATGAGATAAGAGCGAGACAAAAGGATTCTCCATATAGATTCCCAACTTCTGCTTAGTTTGCTTCATCTTGGCAAAGATCTGCTGAAACCCCATCTGCTGCAATCTTTACATCTCAACATGCATATATTTCCAATGTTGTTGCAATCAAATAAACCAGAGCTACAATAGTTTCACTACAGCCAAACAGAAACAAGCTTACTTCTAAATCAATGGATAAGGCCTAAAAGCTCAACATATGGGAGTTTGGGAGTTAAATCTTGCTTGGTTGCTGATTGAATTTTACAGCTGGAGCCTTCAGGAGAGTGCTGAATCGTAATTACCCCGATGTGGAAACAACTAGAGTGGAAAGAAGGTGTAAAAAAAAAAAAAGGGTGAGAATTGAAAAGAGCAGGCCAATCTTGGGTGTAACCCATCTACTTTTGAATTGTAGCAAGTTTAAAAGAGGACAAGGGAAGCAATAAAGGACAAAATGACGACAGTGAACACATTGTGGCTTTGAAAATTTATGTGTTTTACTGTTTTTCGTAGGCCAGATAGCATAACTTTTATGTTCAGTTACTGGGAGTATCCCAATTTCACCAACAATTTCCACTATTTAAGCAGCCAATTATAACTGTGGGAGAAAGCCAGACCTTCAACTAATGTCATGATGCAGCAACATTTCTGCTACAGCGCATCGAGACAAAATTCACAAATAATCCCCAAACATTCAGCATCACCACTGGGCATTCAGGATAAATGGAATACAATGAAAAATGTGAATTTTACATGATGCTTTAAGGGAGAAACAAGATGCTGCAGCTGTACTATCCACCCCCCACCCAATAGATCTGTTTGTGTCAGATGTTATCTCGTATAGTCTGTGATAGTTTTAGAAAAGCAGAACTGCATGACAGGAATCTTATACTGCAAGTGTATTCACAGAGGACATCGTAACACAGCTACAACACCAAAGTCCTACAGCTCATCCCTTCAGGATTAAACTGAATTTTTTCCCAAATTCTGGTCATTTCCAATACACTTTTTTACGTTATATGAAGGCGACATTTACTGCTTGTACGTTAGTGTTTTTAGAGACAGCATCTTGGCAGGTTGTATCAAGTATGACAAACATTTCTGAGGTTCTCCAAAATGGAACAAGACTGAACTGATACATATCTACATATATACTATAAAGCCAATATACAATAGCAAAACTGGCAGATAACCAGCTGTTTAAAGAATCTCAATCAGTCTTTGTATTTAAATATCAGGAATCACCCAAATATTCAGACATCTGACTCACATAATTGAGTTTTGAGTTTAACTTGCACAACATTGCCTGCAAGCTGAATTATCGTGGTATCTGTGCGTTCACTAACACATGAGAATCCATCTTGTACCACTCCGGTTTAACAAGTACATGTGAGCATTAATCTATATTTTTTAATTATTAAAAGATTATTTAGAGAAAGATGCTTCTGTTTTTTTCTCACTAATCACACTCACAAAAAAACCCAAGGCAGAATAAAGGTGTAATTTTTCCATCTCAGTTTTGGTAAAAGAGTGATGTAGTGTGGCTGTTGTTACCTGGCTCACAATGTGATGTAGCAACAGTCTTCCATCAGCTGACTTGTGTAAGGACAAGCTGGTTTCACAGATGGGGGTGATTTAGTGATGCTAGCCCAATATTTAAAAGCCTAAACAAGACCCAGACATCCTTTCTGAGTAACAAAGCAATAAATACAATTTGGGTACGAGACATTGGCTCAGCAAACAATCAAAATGTACATTATTGTTATGAAAAGAACGATATTGGGGAGACTTCACACAGATTTTATATGTAGTCCTGACACAATTGCTGTATCAACCCAAATTGTATGCAATTTGATATTAACAAATATTACTCTCATCAGTGACTGCCTTAGCAAGTGCAAACTTAGCCAATTTATCTACCATTATGGTCTCTGAATGGTGGTCAGCTCACTTGGGTTTTTCATGTTCCACCATGGCTGCTTTTTCCCTTAGACTCATCAAATCATCAGCAGAAAATTTTCTGATCCATCATCTGCTGTGAATCCGGCATCACAAAATTGAAAAACAAAACAAACAGCTGCATCATAATTTAGAATACTGGAAGTTAGCCATTAAAAAAACGATTCTTTATGTTTAGTTTGCCTCACCTAAAGTGAAACATGACACATGCTAGAATAACAAAGTTATTGCATGTTGAGGATCTGCTCATTCATTAGCTTTTACTAAAAATGAGAGATGTGTTTAGAATCAGCAGTTTTTGCACTTCAGCTGTAGGAAAATAAAATAAATCTTTTCTAATCACTACACACACCATACTAGAGTGCTCCCCATCAGCCATTCAATCAGGCTGCCACTTTTAAATGGTGAAGTAATCACCAGATAACTGGGAGATGAACAAATGACAACAAAGCTGCAGTTTTAGAGTCAGCCCCAGACATTTTGGTGCATTAGGCCAGATTGGATGGACCTCCAGCCGAAATGTTAATGACAGATCCTGCAGCTATTAAAGGTTTATTTATGCGGAGAACCGAATTCCAACATTGATATTTCCTGTAGATATAAAATAAAGATTGATGGTTGCAATTTGTTTTCCTTTTTTTTTAACTGTATTCAAGAAATATTACACAACTTCTCTATCCATCCATCCGTCCATCGTCTTCTGCTCGTCTAATGGGGCAGCAGGTCCAGGAGAGAATCCCAGACATGCCTCTCCTCAGCTCATTCTGGGGATCCCAAGGTGTTCCCAGACCAGACGGGATGTAAAGTCCTCCCAGGAGTTCTGGGTCTTCTCTGGGGTCTCTTTTGTGTACGATGTGCCAATACATCTTCCAAAGGGAGCTAATTTATTGTTACAATACATTATTAATATATTTAAAAGAAATGTAACAGCAGAAAAAAATCATACCTTGGTTCTCAAATATCAAAATGAACATAACTCAAATTTTAAAATGTATCTTCTCGAAAATAACATAAGAGCTTCTGATATGGTGCAAAAACATATTTTAATGTTTTGTTCTGGATTATAAAAATGTAAAAGAGGCACCTAGTTATACTTTACGATTATACTATATTTCTAGATTCTCAGTGGTTCAAAGAGTGACGGCTCTGTAATTTAGAAAGTTTTAAACCGTGATTTCTCATTTCTCTTTATGGTTTAGTTACACTGTAAAATGTATTTCTTTCATTTAACGTTTTTTTAAAAAGAACTCAGAATCTCTGAAAATGAGTTTTTGAAGAGCTTTATGAAATCTGATTTGTGCACCATCATTAGTTCTGCATACACACCCTTAATTCAGATTTAATGTCCAATTAGAGGTAGTAAAGGTTGTATGTGAAAGCAACCAGAACTACCTAAAAAGTGGGTTGACAGCAGTTATATTCTTAATACATTGGTTATAAAAACAACTCCCTGCATTCTGGAAAAGAAAAGGAGACAAGTGCAAGAAAAAAAATCTAATAAATATATATGAGAGGGAATGTGCAAAAAAACAAACAGAAACACTACTTCTTTGAAAAGTTAGAATCCTAGACAATATTTTAACTGTACCCAAAAGGCTCAAGAGAAATAATGCAAAATAAGACTGATGGATTAGAAAATAAAGATAAAATTTGACTGGCAGCTAATATGAGTATACTATTTATCAAACAGATAGTTTTCACAACAACCTATGCCTACTACAGCCATAAGCGTGTGGGCAGGTTAAATGTTTCTAGTCCCTGTGTAGAAAAACATGAACTAAACCAAAGAAAGTGTCTCTGAAGTAAAAAGCATCGCTGAGCCCCAAACTTGGCTCAAAGGGTTCAAACTGGGATCACTGAGGACAGCGCTCCACGAGGAGTTCAGCTCCTACCAAGATACCAAATTCCTGCTGTGCCTTCAGAAGTGATCTTGTTCAGAGAAAGAAAATTTAAGTCATGCATCTCCATATAAAAGGAGGCAGTTATTATTTATTCATTTGCTCTCAATAGGAGCAGCCTGCCAATTGAGCGCTTGCAACTTGCATGTTGTGCTGCCAGGGCTGTCGGCTCACTTTGCATTTAGACGGTCAGGGTGCTTTCTGGGCTGAATGTTGAGGGAAAGGAACAGGATCACATAGGCCACAAGTTGGACTTCTAAAGAAAAGCTAATCTGTAGATGTACAAAACAAAGCTTAGTGTAAAGTTTTATTTTATTAGAATGGTTTTGAATTTGGATTAAAACCTATATTCATAATTTGCCCAGATGAGTTTACCACAATTATATGCCATAAATAATAGCTTTGCAATGTTCTGACAAAACCATCTTTTCAGACTGTTTTAATTTATGTTAAATGGACGTGAACTGTCATTGATTATATACTTGTGTGTCTGAAATAAATATCATATTACATTCAGCATCACATTGCATTTGAAAAAGTAATTTTCTTCATACTTCTTCCTCCTTTTGGAGGAATTTGTTTTTAACACTAAAACTCTTACAAATCATGTCCACCTTCTGAGTGTCTGTGGCTCTTTTGGTCGACATGTTTGTCAGTTAATCAGTTTTGAAGTTTGACTTTTTACTTTCACTTGCCAAAGTGTCCTTGAGAAAAACTCATGACAGGGTTGCTCCTGATGGATGGCCTGCATCTTGAATGACAGCTTTCCTGTCACCAAAAACAAGTTCATTGGCAAAGTACAGCGTGCTGCACACAATTTTAAATTTCAACAGCAGGTAAGATGACCTACACAGTGCCGGTCAGATTCTTTCACACTCATGGGTATGAAAGGCTGTGCGTTATCAAATCCGTTTATTAATATAGCGGCAATTTACAATACGTCATCTCAAGGCACTTCACAGTATATTAAATCAAATCATGCAGACAGATTCAAAGAGCATGCATGTAGCAACAGTGGAGAGGAAACCTCCAGCAGAACCAGAACCAGGCTCAGTGTAAGCAGCCATCTTTCACAGGTGGCTAAGCATTTCAATTCAATTCAATTCAATTTTATTTATATAGCGCCAAATAATGAAACATGTCATCTTAAGGCACTTTACAAAATCAAGTTCAATCATATTATACAGATTGGGTCAGATTATACAGATTGGTCAAAAATGTCCTATATAAGGAAACCAGTTGATTGCATCAAAGTCCCGACAAGCAGCATTCACTCCTGGGGAACCGTAGAGCCACAGGGAGAGTCGTCTGCATTGTACATGGCTTTGCTGCAATCCCTCATACTGAGCAAGCATGAAGCGACAGTGGGAAGAAAAACTCCCCATTAACGGGAAGGAAAACCTCCGGCAGAACCGGGCTCAGTATGAACGGTCATCTGCCTCGACCGACTGGGGTTACGGAAGACAGAGCAGAGACACAACAAGAGAGACAAAAAAGCACAGAAGCTTGTCTCTCTGCTCTATCTTGAGAAGATAGAGCAGAGAGACAAAAACAGAGAGCAATGTGGAGAGGTCAACAGAGCCAAGGAGAACTGCCTGACCCAACTGAATTCTCCCCCAGCAGACCGGATCGTTTAAACTAAACTTAACTCCACTGTTTGATTACTAGTACTTAACTTGGAGTCTAAAAGATTCACTTAAAAAGGGTTTTCTTTTGTAGAGTCCCTTGGGACAGCTGATGTGAATTAATGTTACATGAATAAACTAAATTGAATTGAAAGTCATTCATTTTCCACTTTTAATGATGCATCTGAGGGTTTTATAAAGTAAAATGATCATACAACTTCAGTGATTG
This sequence comes from Fundulus heteroclitus, assembly GCF_011125445.2. Lineage (NCBI taxonomy): Eukaryota > Metazoa > Chordata > Actinopteri > Cyprinodontiformes > Fundulidae > Fundulus > Fundulus heteroclitus. The sequence goes on from NC_046383.1 coordinate 12,890,391, forward strand.
TTCAAAACAAGAATTAGCCTGACGTTAGACTTCATTTTAGATTTCATGTTATGTATCTAATCTATGCAGGGTCAAACTTTAGAAATGCATGTACATATATACTTATACACATATATACATACTTGCTCATATATATATATATATATATATATATAGATATAGATATAGATATAGATATATATATATATATATATATATATATATATATATATATAGATAGATAGATAGATAGATAGATAGATAGATAGATAGATAGATAGATAGATAGATAGATAGATAGATAGATAGATAGATAGATAGATAGATAGATAGATAGATAGATAGATTTTATTTAAATTGGTTGGTTTCCTTGCACAACGCTGTCTTTTAGTCCATCACTTTACAATGGGCATGAGGTCAGGGTCATGACCAGACCTCATGATAACCACATATGTCAGTTACAGGATGCATTACCTAGCACATATATATATTAATTATTTTAAAATAGATTTGGAAAAATACCTCAGTTCACGGATAGAACAAAAGCTATCCATGTAAGGAATGCTGTACCTCAGATAATCTGTTTTTTAACCCTTTAATTAAATAGCATAGCTGTTTTAAAAGCATCAATATCAATATCTGATAGCCTGGTAGGAATATCTCAAAATCTTCAGTTCTGCAATGCAGAACACCACATTTAGAACAACCCAGACATCCTATAAAACTTTTCAACATGAAACAGTAGAGGAATAAATTATTTAGGACATATTTTATGTAAAAGATGTCATACCCTTTAATATTTTAGAAGAATCATTTGGCATTCATAATACATTATTTCAATATAATTCTATGAAATCTATTTTGCAGACCAAATTTAAGATCCATCAAGTAATAACTAGCTTGCTTAAACTTCGATACCATACCATACCATACCAACTTTATTTATGAAGCACTTTATACACCGACAGGACCAAAGTGCTGTACACAATCATAAAATACAATGCAATTATAAAATAAAGGAAAGGATCGAATATCAAATACATATTAATATACATACACAATAAAACAAAGTGAAACCTCTCAGATTGAGCAAAAAGCCAAAGAAATAAGATGGAACTTAAAAACAGCAAGTGAAGAAGCCTGTCTTATGCTCAAAGGAAGATCATTCCATAGCTTGGGAGCTGCCACAGAAAAAGCACGGTCTCCTCTGAGCTTGCACTTTGTCTTTGGGACCCTCAGAAACAACTGATCAGCTGACCTGAGGGAACGGGAGGGAATGTAAGAATGTAACAGCTCAGACAGATAAGGATGGGCAAAGCCATTAAGAGCTTTAAAAACAAATAAGACAATTAACAAGAAAAGAAGCGGGCCTAGAACTGAGCCCTGTGGAATCTTGACCATCTGCAGTTAAGGCTGCTGCAAGATTTTTAACCAACACGAAAGATCCAGTTTTAATTTCTTTACACTGGCTACCGGTACATTTTAGAGTTAATTTTAAAATTCTGGTCTTTACATCTAGAGTGTGGTCAGACTCCAGCTTGTATTACCGACCTTTCACAGCCATATTCCCACAATTTGAGATCCTCAAACAAAAGGCTGTGAAAGGAACAGTCTGTGATTTTTCTGAAAGTTTTTTTTTTTTTTTGTCTACCTCACTCTTCTGCTCCTTATGGGGTTTGCAAGAAAGAATCTCCCAAATCCACTCTGGCCTTATTTCTTTCTACTGAGGCCTTCCTTTTCTTCTCATAAACTTGTACGCGGTTTGCTTCTTGCCACTCTCAGCCATGTCCAAAGTCTACAGTGAGAGCAGTGTACCTACAATGAATGGCTAACACCAAGCTAACTGCTAAGCTAACCGCTAAGCTAACCAGATACATAAACACTAGAAGTGTGCATTAGCGGCCAGCAAGCAGAAACTAACAACTAAGGAGCACACACACTGGCATTTCGTGAGCGTGTCAGAGTGATTGACATGTTTTTACAGGCCTGATTATTGACAGGATGGAAGGACCATTTCACCCGGTTTACCAAAAACTGTTTAACAGGATTACCAACAATAGCTGTAATGGTTCCACAAACTTCAAGGCCAGACAGGATCAGCCTTTTAGAGCTGTGGCCCCCAGACTGCCTCCATCTTTGCACTGTCTTGACTCTGTTCATTCTTTTTAGAAGCAGTTGAATACCCATTTGTTCAGACTGGCTTTCTACTAGTTTTATGCTATGATGTTGCATGTATGCCATGATATTTTTATCATGTGTTTTTATGGTTTTTACTGTTAAGTATTTTGTGGTTTTTACCCTGTGAAAGGTGCTATATAAAAAAAGTTTACTTAATTTACACAAATGTCATATATATACACACACAGTACACACACAAACACACTGGCATTATAGCACTCAGGCACCAGAAGTGTAAAACTCAGGGTTTTCATTCTGTTTTTATTTAAATTGTTTACATGCATACATCCAGATTAGGCAAATTATTTGCAGGCAGTTCAGGTATTTGTGAAGAGGAGATTATGCAATAACAGTAAATGTAAATCTTTCAGATGTGGCCACTAGTAAAGTAAAGCATGTTCTTCTTATAATTTATTGAATTAGGAATATTATGAAAACAAGAGATGATACAACACAAAGCAAAGGTTATGTACTTAGGCTGCATCTGCATGGCACTTGTTAACTGACTGCACCGGCTCTGTGTTTTATTGGGATCAGTCTATAAAACAGCAGCCGTCTAATTGGCCTGAGAAAGCAGTAAATGCAGAAAAAGCTGGATGGGAATTTATGAAACATTTTAAGATGCATGTTGAGGGTTAAACAAGATCCTGAAGTTTTATTGCACAAATAAAATTACCAACAGCAAAAGTGACAGAATTTGCCATTAAGCTGTTTGCCTGTTGTCCTTGAAGTGAACTGAGGCAGAGTTGAGAGAATAAAGACCACTTTTAACAATAAGTTTTCAGCAAGCAGCCAAGGTCTCAGCAGTGAAGGTCTCCACACATATTATAGAACACAAGGCTGCTAATACTGCCCATGGTTTTCAATTTCAGACAGCTTCCATTGAAAGAATTGATTGCGTCTGGCTACTTTAGAATAGAGCATAGATGTGTCATGGGGAATATGAGCTGCCTCCAATCTGCAATTTTCCCATGATCCTTATCTTTATTGGCTCATTATTTTCAGCAAACCCAGTAGAGGCTGTTGATCTGTGGCATTTATTTTCAGGCAAGCTGAGACAGCCAATTAGTGAGCCCTTATCTCATCACAGATATGGAAGAGCAGTAGGAATTAAGAAGTACTGTAAATTTAGAAATACTTCTGTTTAAGTTGGATTATATGTTAAAAAAAAAAAAAAAAAGCATTCTGCTACCACAGGATTGCAGCTCGATGCATTGTTTGCTATATGTAAATGTGATGCAGCAAGCCTTGTGGAGTTTATGGATAATTGTTAACAAAAACACACATTTAGAGGTTTTTTGTTTGTGTTTTGTTCCAGTTTTATTAACGGTTTTCATCTGATGAATTGAAGGATGTGCTTTCTTTTTTGGTTTATCCAACACAGTGTGAAGTTTTCCTTTGATATGAAAAACATAAAATAGGTGACTTGCAAAATATCACACAAATTACAAAGATTTGCATGACCTAAAAAGTGTTTTCTGTGATGCTGTTGGGGCTTTGCAGAATGTGAGTGCTCACTGAATGTTTAAAGGCAACACTAATTTAGCACCTGCTCAAACAATTAGTCAGTGAGAGATGTTTTGCCATCATTTAAAGTCTATAATGGTTGTCGGGTCTCTTTGCAGTTGGTTGAGTGCAACTCTGAATTACAACTATTAATGCACCATAATATACCCCCAACCAAATGGCATATGAAAAAAAGCTAAAAGTATAACTGCAATGGCAAGAACTGTGATGCTTGTTGCATGTCCTGCACAGGTAGATGATGCATATTTGCACAATTCATTGCTTGACTAAAAGGAGGAAAACTTGATGAAATTCATCTCAAATTATCACTGAAATATATTTTCATTAGACAAGGTCAGCAGCTTGCCATTGCTCTAATGGCACCAGTCCCTCAAAGAGTGAGAAAGTGTGAGAATAAAAGCCTCTGCAAGTCGGTAAAGTCCTAATTATTTGGCACACAGAATATAAATTAGATGTACACAGGTTCTGATTGTTTTGCAAGTTTTTTAACAATAGGGGAAATTAAAACTTCTATTTGATTGTTTAAAAATGAAAGTAAAAAACTGTGTACACTCCTTACAAAAGAAAAACTACCTTAAAATAAGTATGCTGTAAATAGTTAGTTTAAAAGACAAAATGCACTCTCACTTTAATTGCAGCACGTTGCTTGTTCTGGGATGAACCCCGTTTTGCCTTCAGAACTGCACAAAAGTGCTCATTTGCACTGAAATCTAGTGATAATGGAACTCCTTTAAGCTCAGTGAAATAAATGCAATGTTCAACAAACCAGTTCAAGATGATATCAGCTTTGTGACATGGATCATTATCCTGCTGGAAGTACTCCATAGTAGACTGTACGCTGTGGTTTTAAGGCCTATTTGCACAGGATAAGCAACAAAAACAGCCTAAGCACATATCGAATCCTGCTCATTTCTGTCCAAATCACAGAGATGCCTAATCACATTGGATTAGTATTTTCACAGGACCTCGGACCTCAGCAAAATATAGTAGGTAATTCGCAGGGGAATTGTTACTTGACAAATTACGGACATGGCCGATTCACATAAGATTAACAACACAGACAAGCTCCACAAATATTAGAAATCGCTTATGGTCCCTTGGTAAAACTAAACCCATCAGAACAGGACTTTAAAGGGATGAACAGCAACAATAATCAGGCAGGTTAAGGGGTTCAGAGTTTGCCTAGAAAATATCTCCCACAGCATCATACCACCACCACCAGCCTGAGCCTTTGATCCGTGACAGGATACATATGTGCTGTCATATTGTTTGTTCTACATTCTGACCCAACCAACTGGATGCTGGAGTTCAAAACAGCCATTTTTTTTTGTCATTTACTATCCAGTTTTTTCAAGCCTGTGCAAATTGTCTCACTTCTCTATCATCAGCTGACAAGATTGGTCTTCTGCTTCTGTAGACCATCCCCTTCAAGGTTTGACGTCCCGCTGGAGATGAGATTCTGCATGCCTCGGTTGTAACAAGTAATTTTTTCAGCTACTGTTATCGCAAATCCATCTGCACATTCTCCTTTGACATCAATGAGGCATTTTCATTTTTCAAAGTCACTTAAATCTCTTTTACCGTTCTGATGCTCACTGGACTATAGCAAGTCATTTTCAACACACCTAAATGCTCAAATGCATTGAGTTGCTGCCATGCAACTGGCTGATTCTTCTTCAGCCAATTTGTCTTTCCAATTGACCAGTTTTAGCTAATAAAGTGGCTAGTGTCTGCACATCCATTACAAATATCTCTATGGAAACAGGATATCATTTGACGTGCAGCTGGCAGCAAAAAAACAAAAAAAGAGAAGAAAAAAAACAAATTGCACTGAACAGAAAAAAACTAACCTTCCTTGAATTCACACTGGCATCTTTAAGTCTCATCATCACAGGACTTAGTTTGCACTAAGAATTGGTAAAAGGGAAAGCTGATATTTGCTGACTAAACACTCGCAAGAGGTTTCTGCACATATGATTACTTTCAGAATGTTATTAAAACCTGTGTTTTTAGCCACCTAATATGATCTCATGTTTGCTGCCATTAAACAAGGTGGTATTTTTCATTTTTTTCCCTTGTATGAAGGCTTCATGAGGATAAGCTTGAATCCTAAAATTAGATGGATTTCAAGTTTAGCTTTTCTTAATTGGATGAAGTTCAATATAGAACCAGCAATGTACCCTTATTCCTAAACAATGCTGACATAAAGGTGTTTTTTTTTTTTTTTTTAGCTTTGCTTTATCCATGATCACTATAATTGTAAGAAACCCTAATATTCTCAAACAGGAGACCTTAAAGGAGCATTTCACAAGCTGAAAGGTAATTTTCTATTCTTTTTCACACATGCTAAAACAATTGCCTGATGTGAAAAATGAGTTCTCCTTCATTTACCGCAGTTGCCTCGATAGGCTCCATTAGTCAGTTCATGAGAGGGTGATTTGAGTTGTTATCTCTAGGCGTGCGCATGGGTGTGACGTGCTGTGCACTCTTGTTACCCTGGCTACTATGTTGACTTCACCGTAATCGATACATTAGCAAACACGGGCTAACTTCAATATTTATAACTTTTTTACCTCAGAAGACGTGTGCAGTCGCAGGACAAGATGCTTTTCCGGTTCTCCCATGTGCGTGCACAACACTGGTGTAATTTCAACTTGTCGCCAGAGGGGGCAGATTTGAGCAAAACTCTGTAACTTGTGCTAAGCCCCAGTGTGTAAGATTTTCACACTGGTGCACTAAATTAATTACAAACAACCTCACCATTAAGCGTGTAATAACTACTACAGAAGCCATGGTATGTCATAAATTTATTTTTTTCTGAAGTCGCATGTAAATTATGTGTCATGGTTGTTGGGTTCATTTCTAAACGTGCAGGCGCTTATCTGGGCTTTAAGGAAGCGATTATAAGCACGATTTAAGAGATCTCGCTGTGCACTACAGACTGTGAACCGGCCGGCTGATATACCTCCCACATACTCCCTGGGAAAGAGAGAGAGAAAAGCCAAACAAAGAGCCATCTCTGCCCAGAAGGATATATTAGCTGCTGAACTACACTGCTCTGTTTCTAACGTGATGCAATAAACTTCACTGTTATAATGAATTAACGTACCTGTCTAGCAGAAAATGCAACCTCCGCATCCGTTTTGAATCCCACTCCCTCATAATTTATCTCCACCTGGTAATAATAGCTATGCAGATATAGACTCTCATTTTCTCCAGGTTATTACTTCTTTTTTTTTTCTTATTTACTTCCTCTTCCCTCTCGCTGGACAAAGAGTAAGGATGGTCCACCATTTCAACAAAAAATGGTAAACAGAATAATCTACGGTCATCTTTGCTTGTTTTATACTCCTCCTCCACCGACAGCACATCCTCATATAGAAGACAGATAGGTAAAACTCGTAAGGCTGACAATTTTGTCACCTTTTGGCTAATATAATCAGAAATAGCGACCAGTGGGTGCACCGACACCTATGTATTTATAAACTACTAAATCTAAGTAATGAGAACGCTTTAATTTTTAAAGTGATATTATTAGACTTTGCCAGAATATGTAATTATTGAAGTAATACTTGATCTTTGTTAACTGAAAGCCAAATTAGTTACACATTGTCCCTATAAGATTCCTTTTTTTAAACTCTTTTTATGGGTTTTTAAGGTAGTAGTGGCTTGTTTTTCACACATTAGTCTGCCATGAGAGGGGATTTAAGAAATGATGTAGCAAAATACCTCAGGCTAAAATCGGACCTGGGTAAGCCGCGTTGAGTACTAAGGCCTCCGTATATGGGTCGTGCTCACTACCCCTGCGCCATCAATCAGGTTTGTCCATGTTTTCCTTGCTCCTTAAGTTTAATCAGTGCTAATCAGTGCTAATTAGCAATGGTCACCTCTAGAAAAATAATTCAATCTAATGTCCAGCTATACAGAACAAAATAAATAAAATTTACTTAGATAAGATACAGTACAATCTTATAGACAAATCAGATTTTATGATTCAAGGACAGTGTCACTATTTTCTGAAAAAAAAAAAAAATCAGGCGTGCATTCATACACGTTTAAAATAATATTGCATTCTTGTTGTAAACACCCATATAGCAAATATGGTCTGTTAGTGAATATGGGCATTAGCTTACTCCAAGCAGAAACCATACAAAAGACCTTGAATCTGCATGGTTAAAACTTTAATCAAAATAAAGGGCAAAAAAACTAATTCTGATCTTATTTTACAGAATACAAGAACACAATGGTCAATGAAAGCCCCCTCCCCCCCAGACAAAATTGGATTAATGCAGAGACAGAGCAATGATGGCTTCTGGGACTCAGGCCTGCTTGTTTATAAGTAATTTTTTAAAAGAACATCTTGTTTTTGAGTGTCAAAAATTACACGCCTCAGGTAACAGATGTCATAAAAATGTATACATTTTGATAAAACATTACATTTACTGTATGTTGTACTGAGTTGAACTCAAAATATATGTTTTTATGCGTTCACTTGTGATTGTATATGGTGCTGCATAAAACATTGTTTGTGCCTGAATGCATTCTGCATAAACTGGTGGAGCTCAAGGAGCTGCTGCTGTGTAGTACTGTGGTATTCAGTTGCGTAAAATAAATTTTTTGACTTTCTTGGCTAGTTCTCTACATGCATTTATATTCATCTTTGAAGCAAATACACCTTGCTCAAAGATGTTTTAATTTTATCAGAAAAATCCTTCCACTGAAAGTCTTACATAGTTCATATAACCTTCAGAGTTTATGTATCCAGATATGACTTTTAAAAATCTAAAAGTTAGCTATAAGAAACTGTCAGGGAAAACTTCAAAACATTGGGGCGGGGGGTGAAAATGGAAATTCTATGCAGCCTGATTACAGACATGAAAGTAGGAACTCTTTCTGCTCAAATCATGGCAGTTCCAGCGTGAGACGCAGACTGACACAAAGGAGGTGCTGCAAACTGTGAATTCCTTCTACCAAAGCCTTTCCCTCTCAAATTAACAGTGGTATTAAAAGTCAATGCTCATGATCCCCTTTCTATAAATTACTAAGAGATTAGTGAACTTTTGATTAAAAGTTGAGCCTTTAATCTTCCAACATTCGATTTGTTGGTCAGAAAACTTTTTCGTGTGGTTGTATAGTAAAAATTAATTATATATTTAGTCTTTTATTGGTATGTATTTGTTTTCTATTACTTTATTACATCACTAAGGTATATTTTCAATTGTGATTGAATAATTATTGATTATTAGTAGTTCCTGATAATTTTTCCTTACAAATCTTTATTTAAGGGTAATTATTTTAAACATCTAAACTCTAAATTTTGATAAAGATTTTTCCGGATGACAAATTATGAGACTGGCTGTTGCATTATTTCATTGTTGCAAAGCCAATCAGGTGATGTAGTGGCAACAACTCTAACCAGTCACCATATTAAAATTTGAACTTTTTTCACCTCGCCTCAGTTCTTAGTGGTTAATTAATTAATTAGCCACAACTCTCACGAGTATCACTGCAGTATGCTACTCAGAGTGACATTGTAAAATAAACTTCTCTTTGCAATTCTGTGAGCACCAGTTTTGTTTGTCACCGTTAACCTTGTTGATCCACTATATGAAGGTCCTGCTTCTAAGGCTAAGTTGACCTGTAACTCCTCAGACTAAAGAAGTCTCTTGGAGCAGAGCGTAACAGTTTCAACAATGAAGAACCCGTCCAGAGGACCCACTTAACTTTTTTAAGTTCTCTTTGTGAACCATTCTGTCAATAATTTGCTGTTGTGGATTACTATCCTTCTGCCTGGCGCAGTTTGAGCGAACCTTCAGCTGTCAGGTGGTTCTACACCTGTCCCCTCTGTATGAAGAGGAGATTACAGTCTGGTTAAAAACTAAGATGTCATGTCCTGTTTCTGAAAGATTAGCCAAGTTCAGTAAAATTCCAAAACTGAACATTTTCCCCAAAGATGCCACTTTACATTTTGGCTTACCATGTTCACTTTGGTCCCAGCTTCCCTTCCCTGCAAATATTGTAATATCACTCGAGCCTAACTGATGCAGATACTGCAATTATGCACCTGTAGGATTTACTGTAATGTCAACTTCAAATGTTTCCTCCTGTGAACATTTCCCTCCCTGCCTAATGATCAGTTTTAACTTGTTTAGCTCATATGAGATAGTGCAGCAGCAACACTTGCTTCATTATGTTGTTGTTTTTAGCTGTGACAAAACACATCTTGATGCTCCAAAGCAAACTGCTCAACTTTTTACTAATAGAGAAATGTTCACACATTATTTTTTTGTTACCCAAGCATGTTTGTTTAGCATTCTGTGGCTGCAACTCTTCACAATTAATTGCTGTGGAGTTTCTCACAAACTATTTATTTTGGATGGAATAGTTGATACGTTGTAAAACATATAGTCACAAGACAGATAACAGGATTATTGTTGCATTTACAAATACAACCTTACATTTAAAAGGTTATTCCCTATGACTTGCAGTAAACAGAATGTCTACACTTGAAATTGATCTATTCATTAAGATTTAAAATGTTCCCCTTCATCATCATAAGTTTAGGCCTGCAGGTTTATTTTTAAATATGTTTAAATCCAAACTGGCTACACATTAACAATGAAATATAATCAAAGAGTACGATGACTTTGATGCAATCTAAAAAAAAATCCTAATAAAAATGAAATCAATATTTTTAAAGAATCATAAAAACATGACTAACTATAGATGGTTTCAATGTCTTAAAGATTCTGTAGACAAGACTCAGTTTGAAGACATTTTGACAAAAATCATGCGTGCAACATGATAGCTGTGCAAAATGTGAGCAAAATAAAATAAAAGTTGTAGTGATACACTAACTCCAACAACCATGTTTTAACAAAAAATAAACTGCTTTAACATTGATCAGCACATCATTAACTATTTTTTTCATACGCTCATACACCAAGACACACACAAGTATGCGGGAATATGCAATCTGCAACGATGATCATGTGTCACATTTGTCTATAAAAAGACGCCACAGCAGCTCGAAATCAGCCCAGAACAGATGTTACAACACCAGAGTTGACATTAATTACAGTTAGATCTGCCTAAGCTACAGTATGAGAAATTTTCATGATATGTACTGATTTAAATATTCAGAGCCAAACGTGTTATTTCATGGAACAAGACATTTAACAACAACAACAAAAACATCTGTATAATTATATGAGTTGCCAGGAGTATTTTTTTCCATTTTGCTCTTTCCTACTTTTACCGATGTTCTTCACTATACGATCACATTAAATAAATTAGTGTAAGCGTTGTGGTGAGGCACGTTTCTCAGATTAAAGGTACTTTTTGAAAATAACCTTTATGCGGGTATTAAACTCTTTTTATTAAACCCATATTTCTGTATCAAAATAGCCTTATTGTTCTGATGTAATGTTAAATATCTTGTTCTCATTAACTATGTGCATAAAATATAATCAACAGAAACAAGCATGAAAACAAGTTTATAATTAATCTACACAATGTGGAATTAATTAACTTTGTACAATTTTCAAATATATTGAAAATGGCTAGTTTGTTGCGTCAGTTGCTTTGGATTTGATTAAACATTGTCTGAAAAACACTGAAGTTGTACAAGATTTGTTTTAATTGTACTAATCTGTACTAATAATTTTTATTTTTAGTTGAGTTGATTACAGCAATGGTGTTTTCACAGGTCTGCCTAAAAAGTGGATCAGAACGCTGCAGCTGATCCAGAACGCTGCTGCCCGCGTCCTCACTAAGACTAAGAAAGTAGAGAACATGGAACCGGTTCTGAAGTCCTCACTAAGACTAAGAAAGTAGAGAACATGGACCCGGTTCTGAAGTCCTCACTAAGACTAAGAACGTAGAGAACATGGACCCGGTTCTGAAGTCCTCACTAAGACTAAGAACGTAGAGAACATGGACCCGGTTCTGAAGTCCTTCCATGGCTCCCTGGATCTCAGAGAATGGACTTTAAAATACTTCTGTTAGTCTATAAATCCCTGAATGGCTTAGCACCTAAATACATCACAGACTTGTTATCAGTGCATCAACCCTCCAGACCACTCAGGTCTTCTGGCTCCAGCCTGTTCTGCAGAACCAGAAACAAAAATGGAGAAGCAGCATTTAGTTCCTATGCTCCACTTATCTGGAACAAACTTCCAGATGACTGTAAAAGTGCTGAAACCCTGAGTTCTTTAAATTAATATTAAAAACACATTTGTTTAGAGTTGCCTTTAACTGTTAATGTTGAAGTTTGTTTCCCAACTTATTTATCTGACCTGCTGCTACTAATCCAATGTAATGTCCTCTGTCTTTGTAATGCTTTCTTTCCTCTATTTTATGTTTTGTTCATGTACAGCACTTTGAATCGTCTTATTACTGAAAAGTGCTTGATAAATAAACTTTCCTTTCCTTACTTCCCAGAAATCTTTATTATAAACACATTTTAGGTTAAAGGAGACATACTGTATCTTGCAAAATCCACTTTAGCTCTTAAATACATTTCGTTGTGTACTTGGACCCTCCAGAGTGCAGAAGATTGATTGTGCAGATGCTGCGTAGCTATATTTATATTCTATACGGGTCATATTTTTAAGCTGATCAGTTCTCTCTGGCCTCGTCCACACAGACAGGTTTGGCTTCATCAACAAACTTTTCAGTCTGTCCCGGCAGCCAAACCCACATTTCAAACTGCTTCCCAGTGCAGGAAAGTTTGAAGCTGCCCCCCCCCCCCCCCACTCCATAGGTATTACAATGCCTCTCATGGCTCCTCCAGTTTCATCTTTATGCTTAAACTTTTCTGTGTGGATACAGTATTCGGCTCCGTGTGGACGTAGCCTCAGGGGTAGAAGAGAGACTTGTTGTGCAACAATAACGAGAAATTCAGACCAAAGCATTGTTGTTTCCACTTCACATAAACAACTCAATGATTTAAATATGAAAAGGAAGGCATTAAAAAGAATGATATGTCCCCTTTAATGTAGTTCTGAGCCCAGCTTAAAACAAGTCGCCTCTTTTGATAGACCATGACACCCGATCAGACTGTGAGTAGCATCATGCTGGTAGCTTATAATATAATTACCAGTTACAAACGACCTATCAGAAAAAGTCGGGTATGAAAATATCCAAACTGCCAAAGTATAAAATGGCAAATGGGGATTATGACCAGAAACTCCTTAGCGTTATATCAATAGGCAGTAAATAACCTTTAGAACTCATTGTCACTGATTTACGTTGGGAGGTACTTAGACCAAATGGTTCACTGATGCTACCTTGATATCTGATCTGGAGGGTCCCAGTGAGCAAAAATCAATCAGAACCTCAAAAAAAGGCTGAATTTCAACTAAGACATGACTCTGATAAGTAGCAGTGTCCAGCCACCATACATTACCTCCTTCTCTGTCTGAAGCTGTTGTTGTTCAGGGCAAATATTATCTGCACCAGTACAATGTGGTTATCTTATTCGTCTGTATCTGTTCTACTGCCTTCTTCACAAAATATATATAAATATATATATTTGTGTCTATTAAAAAAAAGGCCACAGCTGTCAACTTACGCCCGGGTAAGAATACACTAGGAGAGACAGAGACACTTTTTCAGTGTGTGTTTGCCCTCTCATTCATTGCATTCAGTTTGACATTTTATATTACTGCTACATCTGTGATACTGGCAGCAGTCAGAGTGTGTTCGAACACAGACAAGAGTTTATTATAAACAGATTCCTGAGCCAAAAGTGTGATAAACTGCATATGGCAGATAGACTGGCAAGTAAATAGTTTCATTTTTTGAGAATGTAAGGGAGACCAGGGAGGCAATAACAAACAAGCAACACAGAGTGAGGGGTTTATTATAAACACATCTTCATTGTATTTGTTTTCTGTCCTCCCTCTTACTCCTTTGTCGAGTTTTTACCAACTGGCATGGTTAGATCAATTATGTTTGATTGCACTGCAGTATAATTGGGATTTTATTGGATTTGAACCTGCCTAGATGATCCATTAGAATTTCAAGGAACTGGATTAATCTGACAATCTTGAACAAAACTAGATTCTATAATTGTACATATATTGGACCAGTTGGTCTTAAAAAGTGCCTTTACAGCACTTTGAATCTTTTTGCTACTGAAAAGTGCTTTATTAATAAACTTGCATTGCTATGCCTGGTATTTTTAAGCACCTACTTACAATACATGAAAACAACAACTTAATTAAGAAGTTTTTCAAAAGTTTTCCATTTCTGGAGGCAGGTTTTTTGCATGCAACATTATTGGAACTAATTTTTCTCCATGTATGTGCAAAAGATAGATATCCAACAGGCTGCATAGAATTATGGGCATGCAAAGTGTGAATCTCTTATACTTGGAATATAACAGCAAACAAATATCCCCCAATGTGGCCCTTGCACTATTAAAATAAATCAATATTAAAATTATACACATATGTTGAGATGACTTTGTATTCGTGATAACTTGTCCAACCATAGAATTTATCATTGGAAGTAGAGACAAAACAACAATGACTGAACAACAGAGAAGCACAAAAATGTAAAAAATTGGTTACAACTTTTCAACTATACCTAAAGTAAGGAACCAAAATGTAAGTTTGTATGCTTGAAAGTCGAAGTAGTGAGTAAATGTTGAGAAGTGGACAGACAAGAATTTCTATTCAGTAAGTTTCTTTAGACTTTTTCTGAAAGAAAATAAATGTTTACCTGGATGCTTTGCTCTCAAATGGTATTGTTGAGGAAGACTCCAATGTTACTTATAGCGTTTATTTTTTCGCTCGATCGATTCAGTTAACTTTTATAAAGCAGTTCCACACAGAGCTTCAGGGAACGTGGATGTCCTTGGGTTCACAAGATTTTCTTTTTATTACTCTTCTAGCTTCGGAGGTGGGAAGTTGTTACTAAGACTGAACAATCCTCAGCATCAGATAGCTGAGGGGAAACTTCATGAAATAGCATGAAGCTTCACGTATTGAAGCAAAGTTGTTCTGTTTTATCATTTTAAGAGTCCACTCCCATCAGTCACAGAACGTCCTGTAATTGGAAATGTTGGCAGTCTTAACAAGGAATACACACAGAGACCGTCTGTGGTATTGCTCATCACCCTAATCAGTAGGGTTTAGAAAAACAAGTTAAATTAAAAGTTAACTTTATTCATCCAGAGGACAAGATTGATTAAATCCAGTTTAACTGCAGACCTGTGCTACACCAACTGCTCTCACCCAGATAGGGGGATGCTGCCTCTAGTCTTAATTTTAATCAATGATGTTGTGCCTCACAGCCATGAGATACCAGCGGCGTAGAGAGAGAGAGAGAGAGAGAGAGAGAGAGAGAGAGAGAGAGTTACGACAGACTTTGAACTCTCCAACACCCAGTAACGTGGTTCATGTGACAATGGTGCAAAAATGTGGGTTTTCATCCTGCAACTGGCAAGCCGCCTGTTCTATCCATCTATAGCCACTCCGACCGTCTCAGGCGTTGTGCCCTTGGACACTTCACCCGCTTTGCCTGCTGCCGGTGGTCAGAGGGCCCGGTGGCGCTGATGTATGGCAGCTTCGCCTCTGTCAGTCTGCCCCAGGGCAGCTGTGGCAACTAGCATAGCTCACCACCGTTGGGGTGTGAATGACTGTAGTATAAAGAGCTTTTGGGTCGTCGGACTAGTTAAAGTGCCATAAAATTACAAGCCATTAACCATTTCATGTAGCCCTCATTAAATCCAAATGCCTCAGCACCATAAGTCTGAGCAGCTACTGGCAGGACAGAAAACAACAAATTTCAATTATTGACCAGTAATGTGCTAATACGTAAGGGCTACAGATCATATTTTATTAAATTAGGTGTTTATGCAATACACTGACCAATGTAGAATGTCTGCTATGGTTTATAATAAAGTTTTGTGCATAACGCAAACCAAACAGGAGTAATATTACCAGTTTTAAAGCTATTTCGGTTGTTCTCTGCATGCTGACGTCAGAATGCTAGACCTTCTCCTCCAGCTTTGTCCTGCTCTAGCTTACCTTCAGTTCTACATTCTTCAACAAAGCCTGAATAAAATACAGTGTGTGATCACAAATAAAATCGGTGACAAAATAGGGAAGTGTCAATTGTTTAAAAACAAATAAATAAACATTTTAATATACAAGGAATTTTCTTATACAACGCACCCAGAGCTGAAAAGGCTGAGGGAGGAATTAGAAAGTCAAAAACATCCCATTTAAAAAAGGATAGAAGGAGAACTTAATTATCCAGTCCAATGAAAGACAGTTTGACTATGGAAAATAAATTGGGTCATATTTTTACCAAATATCAGATAAAGGACACTCGTATGAGGAATAATAGAGGCGTAAACACACATAAAAAAGTCAGACAATCCTTTTTTCTGCGTGTTCAACAGACTACATACTTCTGCAGGACATGAGTCTTCCTTTCCATGACATCAGAAACCAGCAAAGAAGACAGCAACACATTTAAGCTGGAAGCAGGTGTCTTAACTCTGGATGAAACGGCAATCACACCAAGCATGGAGCTGAACCCAGGAACAGGGAAGCTTTTTGGGTGTGACATTGCCTGAGCATAGAGGAGAGCAGCAATGCATGCATATATTTTTATGTCAGCAGGAAGAACAACAAGATGGAAGCAAGTGGTGGCACACCAGTTCTGTGGCAATTCCATTAATTGGGCAAATTACAAGCCAATCATCCTAGAAATCATTGAGAGAGCAGCTTCCATGGGACTTTTTGTGGTAAACATCACAACTGACATGGGCTGTCCAAATCTAGCTTTGTGGCGGCTTTTGAAGTGGGCCACAACAAAATATAAGTCCAATGCTCAGCAAGACCAAATAAAAGGCTGGAAAAATGTTGACAAAATGTTAAGCATCACATGAGACCTTCAGTCTGGTCCAGAAAACTGAGAAGCTTTTCCGAACATGGTCTGTGGCATCGTTCAGCGAGCTCTCAAATTCCATGGATACTCTTGTGAGAGAAACAAGTCTGTTAGAAAGCACGCTCCCTTAATTTCAGGTTGTGCAAAGAAAACTAACCAGCTTTATTAAAATGCTAAAATAACATAAAACAAATGCATTTAATGTCCCGCAGTAACTACCAACTTTGTGAAGGTTATGGTGTTAAGGTATCTGCTGTCTCTGACGGATTGTCTGTAAAGGAATCAAACTAAATTAAATCAAACTAAATTGACCATGTGAATCTCACATGGTGAAAAGGTAATAAAAGCTAAACATGTTTTTTAGTTGAGATTGTTCATTAACTTGACTTAAAATCAGTAAAAGAATGTGGAGACAGCAACAAGTAGAAACTTCCCTTGTGAAGAATCACTTTGTCCTCTGTCCTCCCCATCAGTTAGAGCCTCCACTCTACACACACTCAGCTTTACTGGAATTAATTTTTAGCTCAGACATTACAAAATTATAAAGTTTTATATTTCAAACACTGACGAATACTTTAAAAAGGCAATTAGACAGAAATAGACCCCGCATACAGTTAGCTTGCTGCAGTTTAACAACAAGCTGGTTATTATGATTAGTTTACTAAAACGTACTACATGAAATGTCACTGTTGATCTATTTTAGTACGGAGCAGTCAGCTAAAGCTTCATAATACCAAAAAATTTGTAATTTTTATCCACTTAATGGAGAAAATGTCTCAGTAACACCAAAAATGAACTGCTGTCCGTGTTGGAATTATCGCTTTTTGGAACTATCTGCAGCTGCATGACCCACGTGACTTCCCTTCTTTCTATAGAAGTCTGTGGGAGGGTCGCCACTCCCTCTCAGTTATATTACTCTGAGAAATACTAACATTGTATGGATATTGCACAATTACCATCCTGGAAGGGCCACCCCCTTCCTGGGTTCTACAAAACTTCCTCCAAATATAAACTGTTCTCTTTTCTTGAGAACCATCATAAGGTTAACATCGGGGGTGGCCCCAACTTGCTGGCGTGCAGACATACGCATTCAAACTTCCCAAGCTGAGTACAGTTTATTTCCTGTTGACGATAAAGCAGACAGCAAACAGAAACAAGCTGTCTGCAATCTTTCTCTCTGATTTTTGTTGGAGTTGAACCAGAAACCAAGTGAAGCGGTTCCCTACAGTTGAGTGCAATTGCACCAGAGACCCAGCAGTAATTTCCTCGTAAGCATCAGTTAATCATTCTTTAATAATTTAATAGAAAATAATCAATTATGTGGTATTTGTACCTATTGATGTGTGAAAACACTGAGCTATGATGTGTTTTAGATGAGGAGAGGAGATGCTTTGTAAAACTGTTTGGAAATTAGTGGCAAAACCTTATATTGGTGCATCTCTGCAAGTAATAAGTGAATAATGCACAACAAACTTCATCAAAAGAAACAACAGAAAATAAAGATCCACATAGAAATTAAATAAAAACTCTTAAGTTTACGTCTTTGAGTTTGATGGGGTCAGGAAGAGTTGATGTCTTGAAGTTGTGAGTTCAGTTTCGGCTTCCCTTGGGCAAGACGCTGAACCTTACATGTTGCCCTATTTCTGCAAAACATCCCATGCAGTCCATTCATCATTTATTATATCTATAAGGAACTGAGATATCTCCTCGAGATGTATATTGTAGTGTGCACATTTTTAAAATCAGAAGTGTGGAAGCCCTGTCACCTTTCAGCCAGAAAAGGATGTGCACTCTGCTGTCATTTGCATATAAAAGCCCCTTTTGCAAACCAACTAAACAGAAATGACAAAGAAATGAACTACAAAGGTGGAGCACAATTTATCCAAACTATCAAGATGATTGATGTGGAAAAAAAGAAAATTGTCTGTAATTGGCGGTCTGAGTTGTGGAATCCCAACCAATCAAAAAGCTGCTGACTGAAAAACAAAAAGATGAAATCTATTCTTTCATTTCAGAGTAGCAGAACTAACAGGGCTTAAATAAATTATTGGCTCTCAAACAAGAGGCATCTAAGATAAGTGCATCATAAGAGCTACAAGTAAAGTGCCGGCATTCTCTGTTTTAATTGCAAAGAATAAATGCAAAGCCTGCGTAATGGGTAGCGAGAATCACAAGCGAGATACAGATGTACCGATGCAAGATGATGGATCTTTTCATAAATATAGAAGCATGAAGTGAAAAGAGATCATCCTGTAAAAGAAAAGTTAAACAAAAGCTCTTTGCGTGCACATTTTCCTTTCGTTGTTATCAAGACGTTTCAACATTTTTTTGCAATCATAGGTTACTATGAAAATGATTGGAGAAAAAAAATGATTCAGTAAAAAGTAACAATCATACCATTCATAAGACATTTTCAGTTTTTAATTCTGCCGAAACAAAGAAGAGCAGCAAGAGAGGGAGTCAGTGATGTTGTTGCTGCAAACAAACACCTATGAGAGGTGCACAGCCATGTAAAATCCGTGCTGTTCTAATTTGCATAGATGTCCCCTGTGGACAGCTCCTAACCTAAAGAAGTAGCTGTAGAGAGGAATGTCCCTGCTGCACATTCGTCCTGTGAGGATTGGCTTCTTGTTGAGTGCTACCAAGCAGCCTTGAAAAGTCTACAGGCTGTGATTGCTTCACTTAAACAGCGGAATGAGCTACAGCTTCCACTGACCAGAGGTGACAGTGAAAATAAGCACACTGGCTTTTTTTGATGACAACCACCCCAAATCCTTCACCACACACACACACACACACACACACACACACACACACACACACACACACACAAACTAGCACACCAAATCCCACACACTCCTGCTTTCCTCATAAGTTTTAGCTCCTGGCTATGTGGACACTAGGACGGTGGGTCCAGAATCTTATTACCTAAGAAAGTTGGAGCAGCTGGAAGCCTCTTGAATTCATTAAATATCTCCATATCTGGTGTTTGTTTAGACCTGGCACAGGGCAGCTGTGTTCACACCATCCACTCACTAACCCACAATATCTTTGCATTGCAGGCTTTTATTAAGAGATAGTGGTGCACCACGAAAACTACTTTACTGCAGCAGTGCTGGAAAAATCAGGATTAATATTCACAAATTACAGTTTAGTGTTGGAATCATACATATTCAGTTGTTGGTACAGAGCATATTGCTGACATCTCTCTGCAAAAAACCCAAATCCTTAAGGGCGTTTTCACACCAGAGGTGTTTAGGCCGTTTAAAACCAAGTCTGGCTTGTTTTTGCCCCTGGCGTGGTAGATGTGAACATAGCAATCACACTCTGATGCAGATCAAAACAACCGTACAGGGAAAGCCTCCTCCAAATGGTCTCGGGTTACAAATAAAGTGTAAAGCAGTTCATCTGTGGTGTGAACATAATCAGACCTATCGGGTGTATTTTGCAAGCTTGAGTCAAAAGCCTCCCTGTGGCCAGGTATGCGTTGCATTGTGATATGCAGAAGTATAATTTTTTTTAAAAATGCCTTTTTTTAAAATCTGCTTGGCAAACTTCTCCAATACCTAACACAGTACCCAGAAACACCATAATGGTATAAACTGGAAGTGTTTTAAACTAGGTCAGAGCACAGATTCTGCTTCCTGTATATACATTTACATACTCCTGCCCCAGACTGACCAATATTCTGGTTACAGGTTTTTGTTTAGTTGGAGTTCTCTCTGTGTTAAAACAAACCTACAGCCTTAAACTCTGTAGGAAAATACTGCTATTGTTTTCATGTATCTACTCTGCAGATGGAAAGGGACTTTTCAAATGTAGAGTTGAGGAAATCAATTGAAATCAATGTTATCAATGCTGATGTTATCCGCTTAACAAATAAAACACGTACCTACTTTGAAATATCTAAGATTTTTGCTGGATTACCACTTGGTCATAAGGTGCTCTTTCTACAGTTTTATTACAACCTCATGCCAAATGTCAAATTGTAACCATTTGGGATGGACCTCTTTACCAATTATTAAAAAAAAAAATCAAGAGTCCAGGCTTAGTGTTTGCCTGTGATTTTACAGAAGACTTATTTATGCATTTTCACTGTAGTGATAATTAAACATTAACCATTTTGCTACCATCTTTGCTAGGTTTCCCTTCCAAAAGAGATTTGTGATCTGAAGTGGACAAACCTTGTCAAACAAAACATGTCCAAAATTCACCACGAGGTTTTCCATAAGGGCAGTTTCCATGTCTACAGAAATAAAACTCCATTTCCCTTTTCTTACGAGTTCAGGTTTTAAAAAACTGGCACGACATGCAACCCTGTGGCAGCATAGATGATTCAATGAAATAACCTGACAGGACGGTATTTGACAGACAAATCTGCATCAAGGCAGAGTACAGTTTCAGGTCAGCAGTGCTACCTGTCAACATCCTGATAAGATTTACGTGTAGAAAACAGCAGAAAAAGTGGTTAGGTTTAGGACAAACAACTGGAGGCTTCTTGTCCTGTTTTTACACCTAGGTAATTGTTAACAGACACTGACTATATGTTTTAGTTAAGGTGAGATCATCTGCAACCTACTAAATATAAAAAAAAAAAAATCAGCACAGTCCTTTAAAATCCAGCTTGCTGTAGTATGAAATAGGGCCTTTTCCATCAGCATCCATCTGTGGGGTCTCTGCATTTGGGGCCAGTGGGGCCTGATCCCACCAGATGTCACTGTGGAGCTCTATATTCGCAATAATCAATGGGACAATACCGTTCTATAGAGCAATATTGTAAAAAAGACTGATTCCTTTACCAATAAAATTATTATAAAGATTTGTGTCTATAAATCTAAGTCTGCCGGAAAACTGACAAGCACAGTAGTTAAATCCTCCTGAGGCGCCTTGATATTGGGGCCGGCCACCAACGTTTGTTTAAATAATGAACATCTGAAATCACAGTGAGCATGACCAACACGCTCTTAGTAAACAGCCGTGGAGCACAAATCCTACGGCCCCAAGCTCGAATCATCCAATCAAAATACTGGAATTGCATGCGTTACGTTTACTTTTTGCTGGATAGTGTGCATCCATCTAGGTAAGCTACATTTATTTGCATAGCAAATTTCAGTACAAGGACAATGCAAAGTGCTTTACATGATTAAAATATTGGAGAATAAAAATGGAATAAAAGTAAGTAAAAAAACAGTTGGAATAAAATGTAGGAAAACTGAAAAAATAATTTACAGAAAAATGTAAACTAAAAGCAAATGTTAATCTAGTGTTGGTTGTCCTTGCTAGTTCACTGAAGGATTCATGTGCAATTTTTATCTGTTCAATGAATAAACAATATGAGTGAGTCTTTATTTGTAACTTTATGTATAAAATTAAATTATATTTAGCTTATAGAAAATGGATTTTCTAGTATGTAGGTTTATGCTGATGTATCTGTTTAATTTAAAATTGGTCAAAGTCAGGTTGTATGCATCACATAAAAAAATGTTGCTGCTAATAGATGTTGAGTTTTTGTGCCCCACTTAACTTATCATGCCAGAAACGCCACTGCTATCTATACTTCATACATTCATGTAACCCAGCCTGGTGTCTCTCTGCATGGAGGTTGCATTTTCCCTCCATGCATCTGTAAGTTTTCTCTTCTTCCCACAGTCCAAACAAAAAATATGTATGTTCATTTTTCTCTCCAAATTGCTGTGGGAGTCCCTGTGTGTTTGCATGATTGTTTGTCCACCCAATGTGTCTCTGTGTTGCCCTGTGACGGACGGCCGACCTGTCCAGGATGCACTCCATGTCTCGCCAAATTACTTTTAAAGATGTCATCAGCCCCCAAACACCACGCAGCCCCAGCAAAACAGCCAGATGCAGGCTTTGCAATTTTTCTCTATGGGTATTTCAAAGCTAAATCACATGAAATGGTAACAATGAGATAAATAGTTAAAAAATTGCATATCTACAAAGTTCTCTACACATGGAATATAAAAAATTTGTTAAGTTTAAATTTTGGTCCGTGAGGCAGACACCCCGTCTACTTTTAAGACTAGGCTTAAAATGTACTTTGTGACAAAGCTTCTAGTCAGAGTGCCTTATGTTACCCTGAGCTACCTCTATAGTTATGCTGCTATAGGCTTAGGCTGCTGGAGGACATCAGGGTCTATTTCTCTCACTCTGCTGGGTTCTCCTACTGCTTTCCAATTTGCATTGCTTGTTGTTATTTAATCTTTTACCTTTTTGTTCTCTGTCATTTTTTTCTTCTTCAGAGAAGGTACACCTGGTCTGGTGTTCTGTTAGCTGTGACATCATCAGGGGAGGCAGATCATCCACTATTACCATCTAACATAGAAAGTACTCCTGGGTCAATGTGAGCTTCTGTGCTTTCTGTGTCTCTGCTCTGTCTTCTCTAAGCCCCAGTGGGTGGAGGCAGATGAGCGTTCACACTGAGCCTGGTTCTGGTTCTGCTGGAGGTTCTCCTCCTTGTTAAAGGGGAGTTTTCCTCTCCACTGTCGCTTCATGCATGCTCAGTATGAGGGATTGCTGCAAAGCCATCAACAATGCAGACGACTGTCCACTGTGGCTCTACGCTCTTTCAGGAGGAGTGAATGCTGCTTGGAGAGACTTGATGCAACCTGCTGGGTTTCCTTAGAGAGGAAACTTTCTGACCAACCTGGAGGATCTGATGGAAGCTGACTTTATAAAGATCCTTGAGATGACATGCATCATGAATTGGTGCTATATAAATAAAATTTAATTGAATATTTAATTTAAATTGTTGCACCTGAATCATAATCTTAATTGTCATTAATCAGCAATTACACTTTAACCTAATTGAAAGAGGCCTAAAGTAACAACTATATTTAATGTAAAGCATAAATATGTTATCAGTGATTTGCTATGACCATGAAACAATCCAAGGCCAAAAACATGCTGATCACTCAATGGTTTTAAAAATGGTCAGAGTCAAACAACAACAAAAAGTGCTACCATGGACAAAATAAATGTGAAAACCCAACATTTCAAGCTGTTATTGTGAATTATTCACAAGGTCATGAAATAAATTCGAATGTAGTTTGGAACGAACCATTTTCAGTGATAAACAACTAACAAAACAGCCTAAATTGTAAAGAAGAATGACCACAGCAAAGCAATTTTGGAGAATTTAGAGCTAAAGTGATTACTTTAAACTCATTGTTCCGTTCTCACCATCCTTCACAGATTTTATGTCGTAAAGCGTATTCAGCTAAAAGAGGCCACAGCAGAATTTACAGACAAAGCATCAATCTTGAAGGTGCATGGTACATAACAGCAACAGAGCCCAAGGTTTCCCAGGGAAAGATTTTCAAAACTACCGCAGAAACCCTTCAACCACCCATGGCATTTCTTCATTCGTTTTAGAATGGGTTGTATTAATTCAACTGTGTAACCTATCAAAGAATCATGTTTTATTTTTATATTCACCCTTTGTAAATGTTGTGCCCTCAGAGATTTCTGCATGTTCCTGAATCCAGTTATTTTTTTAAGTTGTCAGCTCTTGCATAAAGGTGCTTTTTACAAGTTAAAGGACCTTTCTTTGAACTCATATTGCTTTCCTGCTACTTTGTGCATTGCACGCAGTCTTAGTTTTCCAGAACAACATTTTAATCTGCCCCTGACCCCAAAGCATCAAAACCTATCTGCTATGCAAGTATTTAAATACATTTCAGAGACCAAACCACAATTTTGCTTTGCTCTGTCCAAATCTGATGCTTATGAGGCCATTGTCAGCATTTTTTGGCTGTGGAGAACTGACCTTTCTGCAGCTGCAGAGGCCAGGAAACAAACTGCATTGTTGTGCATTCTTAATGCTTTGCTGCAGGATTAGCATACACCATTTCAGCAATTTCATAGTCATTGTTTAAGTCCTGACTACAGGAAATATGGAACATCTACAAGAAATAGTTATTAAGTAAATAACATTTAAAATTCAAGTCAACACTATTGAGTCATCGTCCACGTCCTGGAAATAATTGTTTCTCTTCTGTGTTTCCCACAGATTCACTTCAATTAATTAATGCTCCCTGTTGTCACTTTAAGGTTCCATAGTAAAAGATAAATGTTGTGATTTTTTAAATCACTGTTCAGTATCAGACCAACTAGAATTATATGGGCGATTTTGGACCTCTTTTTTGCAAAGCCGTGGCAGATTTTACCTCATTCTGATTAGTCTTAAGGGTATAAAAGGAGAAGATAGAACAGCATTGAGTAATATTTCTAGTCTTCCTGCTGTGAGTGGCCATTGATTACTTTATATTAGGAGAAGGGAGGCTTTTCCCTGTTTTAGAATCAAAAGAATTTCATTTTCCTTTATTTAACCAGATGAAAACCCCGTTGAGATCAAGATCTCATTTGCAAGGGAGAGCTGGGCCAAAATTCTGCAGCACACATCATAAGGGACACATTTTGAAGATTAAACAAATAAAAATATAAAATATAATTTAAGAGCATTGGCACTATTTATAGATTCACAATGCTTATTTTTAAGCAGTGCCTGAAATAATTTCAAAGAATAAAATCCACCATCTTGAGTTCAGACTGGAGCTGGTTCCATGCTGTAGAAGCTGAATGCTGAATGCTCGTTTCCCTTTTTCCATTTGGGTGCGTGGAACGTGCAGAAGGAAAGAGAATAGCCAGTATTAGATCTTTATAGGGGAGCGGGTAAGTATGACGGAGCCTGGCCAAGCAGAGTTTTATAGATCAAGGTCATCAAATGAATGCATCTCCATACACTCTGAGGATGCCAACCAGTTTTGTTGTAGAGCTCACAGCGACGTGTGAGACGTCTGTGCCTGTTATAAACCTCAGGGCACAGAGATAAACAGGGTTCATTGTTCAGCAGAGACAAAAAAGTTAACTGAGACCAATTTTTTTTTTTGCTTTGAGAGAGAGGAAACAGGATCATTTCTGGTAGTAAAATCCATTTTTCACCCTCGGTTTTTGGACCACATTTGCAATATGCATTTAAAAAAGTGAGCTCTTTATCCAGTATCAATCCTAGGTAATTGTGATTAGCATCAAACTCAATTAGTTCACCTCAGACAGTAGTTAAAAATGGAGAGATCTCTGACAGCCGTCGTGAATGCAAGAATGCCATGTCTAAAACTAATATAAGAGTTTTTAAACGAGACTGAACTGTTAAAAGCAGATTGTTAAAACTCTTTGACCTGTTGGAGTGAACAAGAGCAGCAATGGATTACCAAGTCATCAGCATAAAAATGTGATTATGAAATCAACATTTTTTTTCCATCTTTAGCCTTAAGTAATAGTCTGTGTCTTTTCCAAAGAGAACGCAGATCGTTACCGTAACCCTGAAATTTCCAACATTTCCAGCATGTTTCATTGTAGAGGTTAAAAGCTCTAAAAAGAATAAAAAAGGCTAATTTCCTTAACTCCTTTTAGCCTTCCTGTTGTCCATTTGAACAATTGCAGACAGGGGTATTATAGAAAACACTTAAATAGCATAACAACTGTGCTTCATGTAATTTCATTTCAAACAACTGACACTAAAAAAGGCTACGCAAATGTTCTTCACCTTGTAACAGCGTCCACACCGAAGAGAGGTTTACTTTATGTTAAACGAGGTGAAAAACATTTAGTTTATATTGTGGAATCGTGGAACCCAGTTAAAGATGAAACAAGTCCACCGTAATGGCATGAAAAGCTGTTGTCTGGATATTTATTTTATGAGAAGCTATTGTGAATTATTAAATAAAATCTTCTATCCTGTATTTTGACAGAGATGGAAAAGCAGGTTTATTATGAAAGCAAATGTACAAGCTGAAAGATTGCTTCAGATTCTGTAACTTGCAACAACTATGAAGCAATTCGAAGTACTCTGCTAATAGCCTCTCTTATCTCCTGCTCTCTTATAATTAAATTTCATGCCCTGCCATTTTGTATCCATCCTACAAAGTTGAACATTTCCTCACATTAACAGGGCTGCATATACAAATTGGAGCTATAATTGGATTATTAACTTACACTTGTTCAGGCACAGGAAGGCTAAAAGGTCCTTGCAGTGTTGTAGTTTGGGTCCTTTGTGGACGCAGGCAGGTGGTGAACAACAGGTGGCCACCCGAGCTGCTCGGTTCTGGTCAGAGCCGTGCTGATCCAAAACGTCCCTGCTGCCCCGTCACTCCGCCTGGCCACTGAACCGGGGGGGTGAGGCGAATGCCGTTGACTGTACAGTTCGTCTGCCAACCTCTTTCTCCCAGCTAAAACATCAGCTTCTCGGCGGGATGAGGTCGCCGAAAACAAGTTCCCGATTTAAAATCATTCAAGACAGGAATTCCTCAAAGGCGAGAAATTATTTGCAGAGCGAAATAAAAAGTGTATTAAGTCACAAGAACTGTTGCTCTGCCTCAGCTGAGTCCAGCTTTGCAGACCTCATTAAATTACTTTCTGTTGACACGGTTAGTTAATATTCCAGAGACCACAGCAGCAGCACAGCCAGGACAGAAAGTGCACAGCTCTGTATGAATTGATCAGCTACTCATTACACAGATTTGAGCATCAGCTGTAGGTAATGCTTGAAAGGAGAGCCCTTTAGTCAGTTGGAGATTGGATGTTTTTCTTTCCTACACCAGAGGTAGCATCACGAGGACGCTCCCCAAGGGCGTCCTTCTTGGTAATTTAGACGTGCATCTTAATCCCCATCTTATTACTGCCCCACACAGCATCTAAAAATCACCGACACCGAGCCCTCCTGCCAGCTGTTTAGAATACAAGCTCACCAATCCTATCAACAGTCTATATAGTGGGTGGCTATGGGAGGACCCCCACCCCGCTACGCCTCCCCAGCAGAATCCCCGGTTGATGCTCTGACACGACCATCTGTTGTGGCAGAGCACAGGGGAGCTGGAAGCAGTAATTCTAAAGAGAGGGCTGGAAGCACTCAAGCCTCTTAAATGTCATCCAAATTCAAGGCAATTCATTTATTCAGCCATTCATCACAGGTCCTGCCTCAAAAAGCTTTCAACCCGAGTACACCTAATCAAGAGGCACTGGACTAAGCACGGTGTTCTGAAAAACTAAGACTGCGTGCAATGCACAAAGTAGCAGCCAAGCAATATGAGTTCAAAGAAAGGTCCTTTAACTTGGAAAAAGCACCTTCATTCAAGAGCTGACAGCTTTAAAGAATAATGTGAACCAGGAACGTGCAGAAAGATCTTTGAGAATACAAAATTTACAAAGGGTGAATAACGAAAAATAAAACACGATTCCCTGATGGGTTACACAGTTTCCTGTTGAACTAATACAACCTATTCTAAAACAAATGATTGTGGAGGAAACAGCTGCACAATACTTTCTCTCTGCCAATAATTATAAACGGAACAATATTCTCTCAGGTGTGTCGGATTTGTGGACATTATTCTCACCTGGATCTGGATCGTCTTTTTGTTTTGAATTCCCTTTTTTATTACAACCTCTGAACCACCTGGACTCATGTTTTTTTCTAAATACTCTTCAAGGTTCTGCTTCAACGGACGTCCTCTTTCCTAGTTTGTCTTCATCTCTCCCTTCAAACAAATATTTTAGCAGCAATGATCAACTAGTGCACCTTATCAAAAAGCCAACAAGTCATCAATAATGAAACTTAGATCATGTTAAATGCTAAATGGGCTTTTTTTAAAAACCATAGCAGTGATGCAACCATTTTACTGAATCATATTCTTACTTGTGCTCTTTTTCACCATTGGTCATCTTTTAGTCACATTGAGCATCTGGTTTTCCTCGAGTCTCCTCATTTTCAGGGTATCTTTGCATTCTTTGGTCTATGCTTTTTATATCCATGTTAATATTGAGAGTATGTTATTTGTTTTATACCTGTGACAATACTCTGTGTTATGCTAGATATTATATGAAACCAGAGAAGCTGGAGCTGTGGAAAGCAGTTTCTGGGAAAATAACAGATTATTCATAGGCATTGTGGACATTAGAGAAGTGACATACATAGATATGGACAAAGGGGACTGATAAAGGAAAACGGGTCAGTTATCCTGGGGGCAACATGCTCACTTTAGATAGTCTTGGACACAATGCTATTACACAATCTATCAGATAACACCCAAGTGGTGACGCGTTTTCCACTTATGTCATGTAGGCATGGGAGCGTATCTAGATTCTATAAAATGCTGATGTTACTTTTATTCTGGACTCACTCTTCTTCATTCCTCTTCCTGTGTCGAACCTGCTTAGAGCCTCAGTATTGATCTGAGCTATTTTTCTGGCTTGTTTAGATTAAAAGTATAGTTTCTGTTTTAAGAGTCATAACTTACAAAGAAAAAGTTATTTATTGAATGTGTGACCCACAGAGCACAGAGACACTTATCCGCCGACACGGGGCATCAATTAACAATTAGTATGTCAAGTTTGCATGAAATGTGTAATAGGTATGGACATACAGTATTTGTTAATGATGTTCCACATTGCCCCTTTTACTGCTATTCTGGGTATTACCTATTTTGTCACCTGTGTTCACCTTGTGTTTGATTTTACACCATTTAGGTGTATTTTCAGGGGGAAATTGTGTCCTGTCTAGTTTCTTATTTATGCATGTTGACATCAACCTGCTAAGGAACAAACAGAGGGAAACCTATCATGGGTATAATCTGGAATATTTACTGTGTATTTATTAGTATCCA
Organism: Fundulus heteroclitus; assembly: GCF_011125445.2. Taxonomy (NCBI): domain Eukaryota; kingdom Metazoa; phylum Chordata; class Actinopteri; order Cyprinodontiformes; family Fundulidae; genus Fundulus; species Fundulus heteroclitus. Next base: position 12,919,655 of record NC_046383.1, read on the forward strand.
CAATCTATGTTTTAAATATATTAGTCTGAAAAACGCTTATAAACTGTTCTGTTTGTCCTTCTTTTAGTTTATTAATGCATTTTCTGTATGATGGACTGTATTTGTGTGAACCCCTCCATAGAGAACAGTTTAAAGACAAAAAGTAAAGGATCACATACTAGTTTAAAAGTGTTGACAACCTCAACTGTACCTCAGAGATTAACTGTAGCAACTGTACAACCAGCAACACCAAGGCAATCAAAAATGCTGTTTCTCTATTTAAAAGGAAAGAAAATCAGATTAATATGGAAGCAGATACTTTTAGTATCTTTTTTGTTGTTAAACCGTTGGGACTGAAATTATGCATTTTGTTCAGTCAAATAATTAAACTTTTACATCTACTGGGCCAAGAGACCAAATTCAGGAATCCTTCAATAGGCTGAATGACTTACAAAATCTTTGCGAGCAAATGCAGAATTGTGCTGTGCAGGTGTTTGAAAAGCATATATTTTACATCATTTACACATGTTAAATGGAGGTATTCAATATTTAGCTTTGAAATAAATCCTGGTTGAATCTCTCAAAGAAATAGATACAAGACAATGATACAAATTACTTTTTGAATAGTCATTTTAGTTCAGGTCAAGCCTGAGCAGCAATACCCTTCGAAATTACCAAAAAATGAAAAGTAAAGGTGTTCCAATACTCTGCAGATCCAGAGAAGGTCAGCCCATTTTAGTTTTATTGTTCGCAGCCTTCTCTTTGGCTCCTTCAATAAGAAATCAATTTCATTCTGTTATTGCTGCCTACCTTTTACGGATTTCAGTGTCAGCAGTGTCAGAAATGGTGGCAAGCATTTGTATTTTTTCAGTCTGCTGCATATTTTAAAACCACTTCTCTTCCAGAGTCAGATCAGATCAGAGTGAAGGTGGAGGTTTTGGGGTTCTGAAAGGAACAAATGACACTAAATTTATTTCTATTACTTTGCCTTTCCGATTTGGTCAACATCCTGTGAAGGTCAGACAAACACTTCCTGGTAGGTTTTGGATTGCAGATATATAGACTGAGCATAAAAATTTGAATATAAATCCTAAGATAAAAAATTATATGTTGATTCGAATCTAATTTACAACATTATGTATAAGTGAAAATAATATTAAAAGCTCCGTTATGATTCCTGGAAAAAAGCAACCAGAACCTAAGATTCTCAAATACCCTGATAACAATAATAGCTTTGGAGAAAAAAAATAGCACTTACTGTTGTCATAAATCTTAGGTTCTGTTAAAGGATCCCGATCTAGAACATAAATGCTTAATTTTTCAGTTCAAATATGATCAGATTAGATTTTGAACTATAGTTTTTACAAACGCAGTCAAGTCTGGAAATTCTTTTTAATAAACTTTGTTTTCAACACACATTAGCCACAATGTACCCCAAGATGTTCTGCCTATTTCGACAATGACACAAAACAATTTTAAACATTGCAGCATCAGTATGAACCAACTATAAAAAGTAATTAAGTTAAATAAGGTTTTCAACAACAATTCAGGTACAAATGAATTATTTTGCATCAACCAGAGGAAAACAAAAAACTAAAATCACCTAGAGCCTCTAAAAGATGAAACACAATAATAAAGGAATAAAAAGACAGAAAAAAACTAATCATGTTACACAATTACAAAAAAAAAAAACATTTAAAAAAGTGTTTTCTAAGGCGAAGATATTTCAGCTGCATTTTGAATGAGTCTGCACTTAAGAATGTGTAAAAGCAAAGGAAGCTCATTCCACTAGCCTCGTGAGACCATCCTGATCTCGCGAGCTTTCAAGGTTTCACTCGCAGATCAGTCTGGATACTCTCCGTTGAAGAAAATTTGGAGCCGTTCACCAAACGAACGTCCAATCAGCGTTGGCTTTGAGGCGGGTTGATGTGTGACGCAACGGGAAGCGCGACAGTTCAGTCTAAACAACATGGCGGCTTCAGCCGATGAAACTAGCGTTAGCGTGGCTATCGAGCAAGTTTTATCGGAATTACAGAGTATTTCTTTGCTGAGCTAACGAGCCTTTACCTGCAGCAGCAAGAGTAGCTTGGCTTGTGGTTGTGTTTTCGTCGTCGCTCTGTTACGAGCGACGACGAATCTGATTGGTTTATTTGCCCCGTCTATCACCAACATAGGCCAATCAGCTAACCAGTATTTTCGCCCCTTCCCAAAATTACTTCAACGGAAGGTTTCCAGATGGATATGCGGAGCAAATCTATCTGGCGGAGTCAGGTAATCATTCCACAGGTTCAACAGAAATACCAGCCCGCAGACAGTATGTGTATATAGAGAAAAAACTATAATAACTTTTCATATATGTTTGGGCTTTTGGATTTAATACAAATGATGAAAACAATACCAAGAAATTCAAGTGATGAGACCAAACAATAAAAAAAGACTTTGTAAAATGTGGTTAAAAACGAATGCTGTTCTTTTTAAGAACAAATTAGGACACCTGCACAATTTTCCCTGATTAGAATGGTTAAAATCATACAGGTCTAAAATATCATGCTAATATATTGGGAAAATTGCTGGTCAGCATTTTAATGGTTTGGCTTTTTTTTAATTCAAACATTTGGTGTGCTGATGAGCGTTCACACTGAGCCTGGTTCTGGTTCTGCTGGAGGTTCTCCTCCCTGTTAAAGGGGAGTTTTCCTCTCCACTGTCGCTTCATGCATGCTCAGTATGAGGGATTGCTGCAAAGCCATCAACAATGCAGACGACTGTCCACTGTGGCTCTACGCTCTTTCAGGAGGAGTGAATGCTGCTTGGAGAGACTTGATGCAACCTGCTGGGTTTCCTTAGAGAGGAAACTTTCTGACCAACCTGGAGGGTTTGATTGAATTTGACTTTATAAAGTGCCCTGAGATGACATTTGTTGTGAATCGGCGCTATATAAATAAAATTGAATTGAATTAATGGCTGTTGTGATTTAAGGGCACTTTGTTGCCACAGGATCCGTCTAGCTCACCATTATAGAAGCCGCCAATAGAGGGTTCTTAAAGAAAATAGGAAAATAAATAAAAGATAAAGCAGAATTGGGCCCTGCAGCATGACAATGAACCAAAACATAACAGGAAATTCAGAAAAACACTGGCAGAGAATTAAGAAAAGAAAAGTTCTGGGCTGAGTCAAAAGCCCAGATTTCATTGCTGTGGCATGACTTGAATTGGGTTGTACTACATGGAAAGGCCATTTCAGTTCAACTCAGCTTAAACAGGGTTACCCAGTTCCTTAGAAAACACATCTTTTTAATCAGTAAAACAAGGTTAATTTTGTTGCTTGATTTTAATCAAATCTCCTTTTTAAGGAATATAGTTAAATAATTAAATGTCAACTGAATTAAGCTGCATTTCTAATATTACGGTATTAACACAAACTAAATGAATTAATAAAAACACTGCTTCAGCATGCATGTTGGAGCAGTGATGAGCGCTTTGGGTTTTTTTGGTCCTTTTTATCAGTGCTATAGCAATGTTACAACTTAAGGATAACTTCCTTTCTTACTTCAAAATAAGAGCGTCAAACAAATGCAGGTTGTCAAGATTAAAGCGTCCGCCTTCATCTGCAGAATTTGGTGAGACTGGCTTCACTTTGATGAGAAATATTTTGTATCGGACACCAATCTTACACTTCTGCCGTCCATGTTATTGGTATAAAATATGATGAGTAGACAGCTGAATGTTGTCTTTTAGTGTTTCCATCTTTAACCCCCATCAGAGTGGTCAGCTTGATGTCCAGACCGTCAACTGCACTGGTCATTGATTTTAAAAGGCCGCTTCACTAATGATAAAAGGTCAGCCTCTTCCTTCATCCATCACTGTCTTCCTCAACATCCTCTCTTCCATGCGAGCTTCCATTCCACTGTCTAAAGCTCCAACCTCGCTTTGTTTGGCATGGAGCAAAAACATGAGGCAAGAGAAGGGCACGTCAATGTTATCAGCATGCAACAGACGACAGCTTTGAGAGAGACCATGACTTTTTAAGCTGCTACCCATGTGGCTAATTACTCACACTTTAAAAACCGGGTGGAACCCCGCTCGCCGAAAACAAACCTCCAAACTCTGGGTGGCCACCGCCCATGTTGGAGTAATGCCTGCATAGATTTTATTTCTTGTTTATTTATAGTTTTTTCTGGTCATTACTAATTCTGAGACATTATCGGTGATTTATAAAACATAATCACTGATGCCACACAGGGCTTATTAGCATTTCTCCTCTGGCCAGAAAAATAGTTTAAGTTTAGTGAGTTTTCTGATCCAGTAGCACTGCCTGTTGTGACCATCTGGTCAATATTATAATTTTAGAAGTCACCATTGATAACCAAAAGTCTTCCAGGCAATTTCAACTAAGGCTAGGATGGTCAGAAATGGATCAAAACCTGCAGAATGTTTAAAGATAACGTGCAGACCGCATAGCTATTTTAAACTAAAATAAAACACTTTGTTTAGCCTTTTAAGCACACAAACACCTCACATTTGACCTCTTAGCTATTTAACTTCTTATTTCCAGACCAAGCTAATACGTTATTTCCGGCGTGTAGGTCTGAACAAGATTAAAAGTACCTAATTCCCCCACTGGTGGTATCCAGGAATCTCAAAAGTATGAGTCAGTTGTTTTAAAGTTCACTGAAAGCCTTTCAAATGTCAAACTTTGTCACAATCTGCTTATTTCTCAGTCTAGAGATTCAGTAACTGTAAAAATAATTTGTGATTACACGTAACCCAATATTTATTCACATGTAACTAAGTTAAGCCCTCTTAGTATTTAACCGGGTTTTGAACCCAAAGTAATAAACGTTAAAAAGAACCAGCTTTCCTGTCAGAATGACTCTCAGGTCAAAACAGCAGCTTGATGAGATTTCTCCGTCAGCCAAGAGGCTGGAGAGGAGCAGCTCCACATCTGGAGAAGTACAGTTGGTTTAATGAATTAAACAACCCGATTTTGTGCCACTGTGAGACGTTCAATTCTTCCACAAGTGGTTCTGGTGCTGCAAGCTCATGAGTCCAGGTGGTTCTTAGACTGTAATTCATCTTTTTATTTATTATTCTCCGATTACAGAATCAAAAATCAAGTTTAGGCTGCAAAACTGCTTTCCTCCTGATGGACTGACACTTTTGATGAGAGTTGAGATTGGTTTAGATCATATTTTGAACATTAAATTCCCTGATCGTAAACTTCCTCTTTCACTGTAGCTTGAAATGCCATTTTCCATTTTAGTCTTTGAAATTGTCTACATTTCTTTAGCCCAGTTAATCGTTAATATATTGACTTTAGTATCACCAGGGAAATCCAGATTAAATGTGCTAACAGCTGTTTCTGCTGATTTTTCTTATTGAAGTGTTCATTTTAGGGTTGGTCCTCCATAACTCTCAGTCCTGAGAAAAACAGAAAGCTGGCTGCTCTTAATGTCATCGGGAAAACTCAATGGGCTGAAAAATAATTCACCCTTCAGATTGATTTTGAGATTATGAAACTGATTAATTTTTGATAGGCTGGGAGAATGGTTGGTTTATAAACCTTAACATAGTTTATTAATGCTAAATTCCTCTACAGTGGTATTATGTTAGATATGCAACGTTTCTAAAATCATGAACGAGTGGTTCTGTAAAAAAAAAAAAAAAAAAAAAAAAAAAGCAGTTAAAGCTGAAAAAGTCATATTTTTTTCCTAAGGGCAAATGTTTACTGCATCAGAGCACATAGTAATATAACTGAAAGGGATTTCTGATCGATACACATTTAATTCCTCTACTTCTGGTTTCAGCAGCAGCCTGAACAAAGAAAAAAAACATTGTTTCATGGCCATTTTAAAGATGTTACACAAATAGGAATAAAACAGAAAGAATTATTGTTCTTTTTTATGCAGAACAAGAGTCCTGTGTGTTTCACGGCCTCTGATGTTAGTTGGCTTGTTTACCAGGTTTAAATCACACTAACATGAGTAATATCACTAGTACAGCTTTAATCAATAAATTCATCACTAAAAAGTTAATTCTGCTTATCTTAATTTTCTTGTGATTTCTTTATTATTTTGAGGCCGCTTCTATGTAGAAAGAAATGAATAACCTGGAGCCACAATTACATTTTAATGAGCCTTGATTTAGTTTATAGTTGAATTATGTGGCTGTAAAATAATTACCAGCGCAATAAAAAAAGCAATAAAGAGTTATCCTTGAATGTGATTACTAATTAAGTATTTTTTTTTTGGTTAAAAAAAAAAAACACAGAAAACGCAACTGCATAAATTATGCTAACTGTGGTTACCCCTAAAAAGATTCACCAAGAAAATTTGCAATTAATTTCCCTCTGATTTATGGCTGTATAATGAACAGCGTGATGGCTGAATTACATGTGAAATGGATACATTTACATTGTTTATAGAAATGTACATGCATATCCTCAGTAATATCCAGTATATGTATAGCTATCATTTAAAAAAACAGGGGTAAAAAGCTCGGTTGATGATGCTCCAGTCACCATAGCTGCAGCAAATGCATAGTAAGCTCAACTTCTCAGGTGTTAATTTATACTGATGCAATTATTTAATTTCAACGTCCTTATCTGAAGGATAAACGGGTTTTAGTGCTGAAAGCTGAACAGAAGGTCAAGCACCATGTCTCCACTGCTATTGTGAAAAGATTATGAAAATGGGATTAGAGTTCGCCCTGTCACTTAAGATAAGAAACACCTTTTATTGTCCCCCTGTGGGGAAATTTGGCCGTGACAGTGGCAAACACACAGCGTTACTCACTAGATTAGTAATATGAAAGAAAAAAAACTTAAGTTTACTTTTGAAGCAAAAGAGAGATCAAATTTGTTTTTTGCAATTATTAAGGACTTTAAATCTACATATTCAGGTAAAAAAATACAATTCTTAAGTTAAATAGAGGAAAGACAGCAGCTGATTTACAGCATGATGTGAGGAAGACTATCAAATGTGTATGATTGTACAAGCAGACACTTCAGAGTAGCTAAAGCATCTGCAAAAGGACATCCGCATCTGAGGAACAGTGGACATGGTTCTTGATCGGATCAGAACCCGTACGACCATTAGCATGCTGTGAACGGTCGCAGCAGCAGAGGTTATAAAGTCTAGCAGCAGATGGGAGGAACATCCTGCAGAAACGCTCCTTTCAGCATCTAGCATCTGTCACTGAAAAAGCTCTGCAGCTCTGCGACAGCTCCGTGCATGGGGTGGGAGACACTGCCCATCATTTCCAGTCCTTCTGTCTCCCTGGGTCCAGGTGGAATCCCAGGACAGAGCTGGCCCTCCTAATGAGTTTACCCAGCCGCCTCCTCTCAGCGACAGATAACCGGCTGCTCCAACAAATCACAAGATGGCTGATGCCACCACCGAGTAAAGAAGGTCTTCATGAGCGCCCCCTGTACTCCAAAAGACCTCAGCCTCCTCAGCAGGTAGAGTCTGCTCTGACCCTTTCTATAAAGAGCATTCTTGTTTTGACTGCAGTTTATTGTTAAGGTGAACACCCAGGTTCTTGGAGTCCATGATCTCAACATCAATTCAATTCAATTTTATTTACATAGCGCCAATTCATGAAACACATTATCTCAAGGCACTTTCCAAAATCAAATTCCATCAGATCCTCCAGGTTAGTCAGAAAGTTTCCTCTCTAAGGAAACCCAGCAGGTTGCATCAAGTCTCTCCAAGCAGCATTCACTCCTCCTGAAAGAGCGTAGAGCCACAGTGGACAGTCGTCTGCATTGTTGATGGCTTTGCAGCAATCCCTCATACTGAGCATGCATGAAGCGACAGTGGAAAGTTCACTCAGTTAACCAACTCTTTTTAAAATTTTGTCATATTTATGTTGATCTATGATGAAATATGAATTTAAAAAGCACTCAAGGCAGTTGTACTGGAAGTGAATTTCCTTCTATGACAAGGAAAGGGGATGAAAGTAAGCTAAAGCACTGGGGATTTGTCAAAGGGTCAAATGCATTTGCATGCAAAGAAAACATCAAATCTTCCTTTCTCTCTGTTTTACCTTCCCCAGCAAGGTCTCAGTTTAAATCAAATGTGAGGATTAGATGTCTTTTTTTCCAAATTCTGTACCCAACCCAGTTCTTTTAACCTCTTCTTTATTTACAATTTTAGGCTCAGTAGGAGTATGACAGAATGCAAATTGAGTGGGAAAGGAACAGAATCATATTTAGGAGAGTTTGTTATTCTGAGGATTGGTGGCAGGATCACAAACTGGTTTATAAACTCCCCTGCTGTCAGCACTGAATTTCCATGTGTTAGCCTCGTTTGGAACATGGAAACAGAGGAGACTTTGTAAGTGGAGCTGCACGGGGGACCACCACACCCTGTTCAGCTGTGGCTGCATGTGGGCGCCTGTCACAAACATCCTGCTCACTCTGTCCAGAGTTTATTCCCGTCTTCAAAGGATTTCTCATCCATTAGATACACAAGCTGCTTTGTTGACACGAGAAGCTCGCTCCTGTGTCGAGTTACGGTGGCGTATCAGTTCCGTTTCCCATAAATAAACGAGTGTGAATTGCTTTTCTGTACTGAAAAGTATGAACAACACTGCGCCGCTTGTGGTTTTGGGGTCTCGTCCTCAGGGTGAGCCGGTTTGGTTCTGCAGAAAAATAGTTTGTTTTGGGGGGTTTTTCTCCCCTCAAACCCTTCAACCACATATAGAACAATACTATAGAGTCTGTTCTGCTTCTACTTTCTGTTGGATGTAATTATGTTTTTAACGGATATCTCCAGGAAATTGTAAGGGCCAAGCTGGAATATTCGCTATTGATTTCTAAGCATCAGACAGAAGACTTGCTTCAAAGTAAACTTAGAGGTGAGATTTTTGTTTTGGTCTGTGTTCATTACTCCCACAGTCCAAAAACATGAACTGGTTTTTCTTTGGTGTGAGTGTGTGAGTGTGTGAGTGTGTGTGTGTGTGTGCGTGTGTATGGATGTTTGTCCTGTGTGTCTTTATGTTGTCCTATGATGGACTGGTGGCCTGTCCAGGGAGAACCTCGCCTCTTGCCCAATGTCCACTGGAGACGGGCACCATCCCCAGGCCGTCCGAAACCGTGACTAGAGTGAACTGCATGCATAATTCAGGACTAAGATTCGCAGAAAGCCTCATGGTGCCCAACCTCAGTGCATAAAAATAGATCGTTTGATATAATTTACTCATCATAGCTAATTGTGTCCCTCACATGTCTGTCTACTATTTACCATCTATTATATTTATGTTAAAAGCAGTACTGCAAATAAAAATGTTCATGTTAATGATATAATTATGTGTAGCTCAGCAACCACAATAAAAAACAGACTTGATTCAGAAATGATGTCCTTCTCTGGACACACTCCTGTACTTCCTTGTTCCATCAACAAGTCTCCATATCAACTTTCCTTTTAGAAGTTATCTCCTACCAGGCTCCCTGATGGTATTAACTGTAGTTGTCATCTGGAACCACCTCCTGGTCACCCAGAGTCCACATCAGCTTCTCCCTTAAACTTTCTTCCTTTTAAGCTTCCACCACTTTGTCCTCTGCTCTGCCTTCGTCCTCTTCATCTTCCTCACCATCAGAATCATTCTACCCACAATCACCCTGTGCTCCCTGGCAACACACTCTCACCAACCACCACTTTGCAAACACAGAGTTCTTTCAGGTTACATCGTCTACATAAGTACTCACCACAGCCATTTCCATCCTCTTTGCGAAGTCTACCGCCACCTGTCCTTCTGCATTCCTGTTCTGGATACCAAACCTGTCCATTACCTCCTCAACACCTCTGTTCCCACCTCCATGCACCAAGCTCCGCTCTCTCAGGGATATTTCTGCATCACTACATTTAACTCACTCCAGAATTTCACCTTCTCCAACTCACGCCCCACCTGTAGGGCATAACCACCAACAACATTGAACACCATACTTCATCACTCCATCCCACCCTTTTCACCTCCAGATCCATACTGACAAAACTCTGGATGTAATCAACTCTGGGTCTTCTCCTCTGCCCTCAAGAATGCCAGAAAAAAAAACAAGCTTGCTCTGCATTCTCCTCACTTGGGTATTTAGTAAGGTATTCTCTCATCTTGCTGCTGTAACTCCCTTCAGTGAGTTTTGCAACTTTCCCAAACACCCAACAAACAAACACCCTGGATATCCAAGTCCCCAGAACAAGGCTCTCCACCATGGGAAACCGAGCCTTCTGCCTTGTCTCTTTTAAAACAGGCCTGAAAACTTTTTTTATTCAGAAAGGCCTATGCATACTAACCACAAACTGATTTTTAATCTTATCTGTTTTTAATTGATTAATTATTATTATTATTATTATTATTATTATTATTATTATTATTATTATTATTATTATTATTATTATTATTGTTATTATTATTATTAATAATAATAATATTAATAGTATTATCTTGGCTACCTTCTGATTTAATCTGTTTAGATTCTGCAGGGAGACTTAGTTCAAAAACAGCCCTGATGATGCTTCTGTGATTGATGGATTTAACGACACAGACTGCATGACGCCTGCATGTTTCGGCTGCAGATGGCTCTGTTGCACAGCACTCACAGGTGTGACAAGCCTTAGCAGTCCGCAGCCTCCGTCTCAACAGTTCGATGCCTTGCAAAGTTTCAACTGCATTTTATCTGATTAAGGCAACAGAGGGATGCAGGAGAGTTATAGCACAAAGCAGATTAAGATTCCTTTACGCTTCTACTCCGTGAATGGAAATTGTGAGCAGATTCGGTTGAGATTAAGCCATTTATTTCCAAATTGGACTGTGGCACTTGACAAAAATTCAAGAATCATTTCTAATATTTATTTTATGCTTGTTACTTTAAAGGGAATTGAGAATTAGCAGACGTTATAAATTCCTCTGACTGCAGGGAGTAATTAGATTTTGGGGTCAAAATGGGAGAACAAAAACAATTTTGCTCTCTCTTATAAAAAAAAAGATGGGGAAGCAGATGCTTTGCTTGCTGCAGGAACCAGATCGAGTGACAACGTGCAACCACATCTCTGACAGCAGCTAGGAGAGAACACATTAAACATTAGCATGTGATGCTTTAGTTTTGTTATGTTTTTTTGGAGAGATTAAGAGATTGATTAATTGATCTTTAAATAAAATTTCTAAATAAAGAATTTTTTCTGTTCATTTTGGGTATGGGAACTTTATTCAGATTTTGTGGTGTTAAGATTAAGGTTCATCAGCATAAACAACTTTGCGTTCTACATCATTTGTCCTATTAGAACAAACACACAAGACTGCAAACATTTTATTTGCTAAACTTGAAAGAAATATCAGCCGACTCAGGGTAATTTGTCTGATATATTAATTTTGTGTCCCCCCCCTTAGTGATTCAGTGACATGTTGTGCATTTCTATTAAGCAGCAGAGCTGTAAGCAGTTATCGCCATGTGCAATAATGTTTTCCTCACAATGCTCACAGCTGCAGGGCTGGTGATTGCTGCAAAAAACAATATAATGCATTTTTACGTCTGCTCTTATTTTTAATTTTGAAAACTCACCACCACTGCACAGCTTAAAGAGTCTCACTGTAGTATTACCTGTTATTAGTTTTGATGAACACCACATAATGAGCTCCATACTGGGGATGGACTCTCTGTTTTCTGCTCTTGGATGCTGCTGGTGTTTTTTTGTCTTTGTTATAAGTGAGCATCTTGGAATCAAAATATTACATGCTGCCTCTAAATAAATATTTTGCCATAATAAATAAGGGAGAGGGAAAAATAAGAACAAAGAGAAAAACTGTTAGACATTTTTGATATTCTGAAACTGCTTTAACGTGTGAAAGTAGCTGGTCATGAACGACAAGATAGAAAACTATAAAACACTCGTGTTGACTCAGATATTTGATGGACAAGACATGAAAACAACCCAAGGCAGAAGATAGGGCTGTCGTCCAATAACAGGAGATAGAAAACGGATGAATCGTTTCTTGGGTGTACTCCAGCATTCAACAAAAGATAATACAGGAAATGAGTGCAAAAGCAGAACGGTGTTTTTTGGAATAAAAATCATCTGGAAACCTCACATAAAAACAAACAAACAAAGAAAGCATTTCCATTTTCAGTAAAACACATTCTGAATCCGGAATCCTTCTGGATCAGAAATCACTTTACATTTTCTCTTATATCTTTACTGCTGTGTAGATGTTTGGAGAAAGAAAAGTTCATCTGTATCCATAAAGTAACAAAAGGTCTAAAGAATTATAATGTAGGTTGTTTGAAATACACAAATCCTACCTCACTGAAAATCCAGATACTTTCACAGATACTCTCACATCTCAATATAAGGTGGATTTACTACTTTAAAACACTTTAAAACTGTAAAATAAGATATAAACTATAAGTATACTCTTTGCAGGACTCTTCTTTGAACATTTATATGACAGAAAAACTATGAAAAGATTTAGCTTTTCTGTCTGTGGCATCAAGAGGTAGAATAAATATGGCGAAGCAGTGCTGGTCCAATTGGGCCTAAAGCAGAATTTTATTTGGGGCCCACTTCCTGTTAAGACCATCATCAACAAAGAAAAAATAAATAAATAAATAAAAGATAAAAAAAGACCATCACCACCAGTGTTTCAACACAGATTTAGTGGTTTCTAGGAGAGAGGACCAGGTTTAACTGGCTAATTGTTACAAAGATTAAACTCATAGCCACAGTTTGTAACAATGGTAACAACTTTCAAACAATGAAAATTACTCTTTGTACTTTTACAAAGTAAACATGCCAATTCCTTTAAATCTGAAATTTTACAAAAATTAAAATCTCTTCACTTATTCATGCTGAAACCATCAAATCAAATAAACTGTATTCTAAGATAAAACTAATTTAAAATTTGGGAGCAATAGTCTGTGTTAAAATCAAGCATTTAAAAATTCAGATGCATGAAACTGTGCATGCACCTGGATTCAAGCACTTTTTGTTTATGAGTCTTAATGAACGTGGACCTGAGCGCACATGTGGGACTACCAGACTCCTACCTTGACATGTCGCCATTTACATATGCAAACAGATGCAAATAAGCCCTCCACTTCCAGAAACCATGCCTTCTCGTGCAGACACAGAGGATTTCAGTACCATGCGAGTTGGAGACGCATGTAAAAACAGACTCAGTGACAATGTGAATTCACTTTAGCTACCTTTGGTTCTGCCCATCTAGACTGACTCCAGACATCTAAAGCAACTCACGAAGGCAGAAATACACACTCTCTTCATATTTTACATTATTTATCTCATAATAATTATCATTATTATAAAAACAGCGTAATGGTTGTATAAAGCAATAAAGCTATTTTCTATACCACTGTGTGCCTGCTTTAATATATACTCATGTACTTGCAAAGAGTACAATAACTTGTTTTTACATCAACAATTTCACAGCATGCCCTGTAGGTGTCGCTATAAGGGGGCCATTAACCCTGGAGTCATGTGTGTGCGTCACACTCCAATTCTTCTCACTCCAACATGGGGGGGGGGGGGGTATAATTAAAAATACTGCATTGATTGCAGGGGGTGAGAATTGTCACTTTAGAATGAATTCCACCAGCAACAGGGAGAAATATACTAGTTTGTCTAAAATGGGTATTTGCTGTTCAGCAGTTCCCTTAAAATTTCAATTTTCTTCAAGAGCTCTGTCCTTAAAATCTAATTTTCAAAAGAAAAAAACAACAGGTGATTTCAGAATAATATGCACCACAAGTCCAGAATTTAAATTAACAAGAGACTCAAGAAGGCATTTGCATGGAGATGTTAAATTTGTCAAAAGACAAAAAGAAAATAAAAATCAGCTTGTTTATATTTTAGTGTTTTACATTTTTTTTTATGAATACCAAACAACAAAAGAACATCTAAGTCAAAGATAAACCCACAGAGGATCATGTATAGTCTTCTCGTGCAGAAGGTTTGCCCCTAAGCTTTGCAGTTGTACAAACTATTCTGTCAGTGAGTAATCATGGGTTAGATTATAACAGCAGATAGATCTGACAGCATCTGCTGATCAAAGAGAATGACGCAACGTTTCTGTGAGGAAATGTGCATGCTCTCTGGGAAGCCGGTGAAAAAGTCAAGATTACCAACAAGGCTTCACTGAATCAGACTGAAACTGGGTTAAAAACAGAAGAACTCTTTTGCTTTAAGCATTTTAGGCTTCTGATTTTAGTTCTACTGTAGAAGTACAACAATATATGGAAATGTGAATTATGTCCCTGCTGTGTTGAATACGGTTGTCTGGGCTGTTAAAGCTCATGAAGGACATTATAGCTGCATCCGCTCATTAACAACCTGCAGACTGCATCAAAACACTTCCAGCTAGAAGCTCAACACATACATTAGCATTATTCTTTCCTAAGGCATGTAATGAGATGTTTTAGTGGAAGATTTTGGACATTTTAGGATGGATCCTAGTCATGAGGTATGCAATAAACCTTTGTTTTGGAATCAGAGTTGTTTAAAACCAAAAAAACATGAGCCAATAAAATCAAAAATCCTATTTAAAAAAAATAGCTGCTGAATGCAGGCCTTACATGCAGTAGCTTCTCAACATTCCTCAAAAGGGAAAAAGTCTCCAAACTAATCTAAATCTAGCAGTCCTCCTAAAAGAGCAGCAGGAAAACACAACACACATGCACACTGCATAATTATAGATTTTCCCAAGGAAGGAAAAATGTAGGGAAATACAAAAAATACCCCTCACATGAATGAAATGCAAGACTACAGGAAGATGGTCGCCTGAATATAGCAGTTTCCTGGTTTCCCAGGAAGAAGCAGCAAGGAAACATCAGCAGCTTTCCATTTTAGATTCAATTATGATATGCAGAACGGTACAGCAAGTTGTCATATTGCTTTGAGTCATTTTTTCCTAACTGTAATATAAAATGGGGAAAATATGAACATGAACACCAACGTTGTGCATGACAGAGTGCACCAAGGGGTTTCCAGGAATGTAATATCTCAATAAAGTACTAATAACTGCATATGCATTGCTTTGTGCAGGACAGAAGACATGTTTACATCCAATATATGCCAATGTACAGCACAATAATAACCTCAGAGAGATCTAAACTCACAATGAAACAAACCAGTCGCTCCAATTCAAGAGAAAATTGCAAAAGCAGAAATATCCAGAGCTCCTATATTCCTCTATTCTTCTCCAATAAACAAACACAGCCTTATGATACACGCGCAAAACACCGATAAGCAATCAACACTGGCAATGCAGATTCATGCATAATTAATATTAATATAAAGCCACAAAAGCAGCCGCTTCCAAAGAGAAATTAACATCCAGGACACAAACAGCATTTTTGCAACAATCAGCAATGCACACACCCAAATATAGAAACCATTAAAACATTTAGGTGAAGCAGTACTTAGCTGTTTGAGGGGAAGACGTGTTGTCTCCAGAGTGGAGCCCTGATTAGAAGGTGCAGACAGAAGGGTAGAAAATTTCCAGCTTGAAGAGGGCCTCTGAAAGACTCAATAGATAGACTCACTTCAATGATCCCTTGATGCAGGCGTAGCATAAAGAACTGGTCCAGCTTTTTAGGTGATCAAAGCACTTTGTCATTAAAACTGAGCTTCAAAAATTCCAGATTAGGCAGCTACTGTTTCAGCCACAGACTGCAGAGTCTGGGTGTTTGTGAAGGTGAGCGGGTCAGACGCTGAAGCTACAGGTGCTGCTAGTTCAAATCAGCAGAACAGAAAAGAACCCTCCAAAACACAGCCTCATTAAAGCTATAGTTGGTAATCCTGTTCAGAAACGCTTTTTGTTATACTGGGTGAAATGGCCCTTCCATCCTGAAAGTAGTAAACACATTATGCATTCAGAAAAAGGAGGTTAAAAATTAGATCTCTGGGGGAGCTGCATGCCTGTAAAAACTCTTTGCCATTAGGTCCAAATGGCAAAGATTGGTCAGAGTTTATTTCCTCCCCTCACCCCCCTCTTTCCTACAAGATCCAGGGGAATCACCTTATCTACTGGTTGTCCCACAAATGCCGACCATTCTGACACATTCATGTAACGCCAATGTGTAGGCTCGTTTCTTGTTAGTTTCCACTTGCTGCACATGCGCTCTTCTAGTGTTTATGTATCCGTTTAGCTTAGCAGTTAGCTTAGCGGTTAGCTTAGCGGTTAGCTTAGCGGTTAGCTTCGGTGTTAGCCGTTGGTTGTAGCTCCGCTGCTCTCACCGTAGACTTTGAACATGGCTGAGAGTCACAAGAAGCGAACCTCGTTCATGTTTATGAGAAGAAGAGGAGGGACTCAGTAGAAAGAAATAAGACCAGAGTGGATTTGGGAGACTTTTTCATCCGATCCCCCTGAGGAGTGGGAGAACAGGTTAGACGGTTTTCTGCAGTTATTCAAAAAGAAACTTAGGGAAATCGCCGACTCTCCCTTTAGCTTTGGTTTTTAGAGCGCTCACTCAGTAACGTAGCCATAGATTTTATTCATAAATTAAGTGAAGATTTGTAAACAGTCTACTAAGTAATGTTGGACAAAAGTATGGAAACATGACAAAATTTGAGTGAAAGAAAAATTTACTTGAAAATCTTGAACAATTCTTTCTGTTTCAATGCATTTTCCCCTGAAGACTTTGTACATTCCTATTTATACTGTAGCTCTGTAGATTCTTTTATGATAAACCAGCAGGCAGACTGTCCGAAATGTTCTGATTAAAACCCCCTGCTCCTTGCTGCTGGTCCTTGATCTTTCATAAGGTCAACAGTAGGAACTCTAATCTGCAGAGGAAAGTAGCTTCAGACTGCTGCCTTTAACTCCAACATCATTGCGCTACAGAAACGCACATACAGTGTTGGGTAAGTTACTTTAAAAATGTAATCCGTTACAGTTACAAGTTACTTTGTTTAAAATGTAATTGTAGTGTAACTTTTTCGATTACTTTTAAAAAGTAATGTAACTAATTACTTTGATTACTTTTTGATTACTTTAAAGTTTTAATGAGTATCGACCCATGTTCAACATTTAATTTTTGAGAACTGAATGTGAACCTTAAAAAAGCGGAATTGGGAATTGACACTTGTATGACTATTCCTGTATCAGTAGTTAAAGGACAAGAGTCAGCAAATACAAATTCTGCCCTGTAAAACAATGACAGCACAATTGTTGCTGTATGATCTGAAGCCCCATTTGGAGCTTTTAAACAGGCTTTGAAAAACTTTGATAATTTGCTGCTGTAATTTTATAGATTTTTTAGAATAAAAAGCTAGCAGATGTGCATAATCAAAAATAACAGAAATACAATTATAGAGCATTCAGTATTGTAAGAAAGCCCACACTGTTTCTGGATAAATACATTATTGTATGAGTTAAGTTGATTTTCCGCTTAAGACAAAGTTTTGCAGTTTCACAACACACGTCGGCTCTCACGGTTTATTGTTGTGTGTGAATAACAAGAGGTGGCTGTCAACAAGCTTGAAGGCTGTCATTTTTGATGCGCTCCTTGAGCTGAAATAAAACCGTGAAACGTCCGCTCGCTTGCTGTTCTTTCAGAAGGCTCCACCAACACAGGATGGATCATCAGAGTGATAGAGACAACGAGCCGTAGCGGGAAACGGCGATACAGGGCGCGAAGCAATAAAAATATCATTACATATTTCGCAAAGGTTTTTCTTTATATTTTTAAAAAAATGTAACTAAATTTGTAATTCTTAATATTTTCGGAAGTAACTGTAACTGAATTACATATTTTCTCATTGTAACTGTAACGAATTACAGTTACTCTTTTTTTGTAATTAAATTACGTAACGTCGTTACATGTAATCCGTTACTCCCCAACACTGCGCACATAAAAGTCGATTTCGGGCCTACAGCCTTCTGAAAAAGAACAACAAAGTGCGCATTCTCTTCTCCCCGGACATTTTCGTTAATTTCCATGAGGTGGGCTGTCTTTATATTTCATCATGTCATGCAAAGGACTGTGGGATTCCTTATAGCTTCCTAGCACCAGTAAGGGACACTGTAAGCTCCCTTTGCTTGCGGTTTCCCAATGATAGGAAGCATACAGGCTTCTTTTCCTACCTCCTTCCTTATTGAATGCTGATGCACTTCTGCTTTGGCTGGAGAGTCCTCACCAATTAGACCTTTTGGGATGCAGCCAGTGACAGGCGAGGTGCAACCTGGACAGGTTGCCACACCCAGATCACAAAGAAAAATCTCTAACTAAAATCCCAGCCAGGACTTTTCTGTTTCAAGCTGGCGTTGAGTGTGTGGGTGAAAGGTTGTCTGGGTTGGACCTGAGCTGGCATGGTGATGGACCTGCAACCTGTCCAGGCCATGCCGTGCCGTGCCGTGCCTTGCCTTGCCTCTCATCCTGTTGAGCAGCAGCAACACAAAGGATTAAAGTTGTTTAGAAAATCAAGGGATGGATGAATCAGCACAACTGAAAAACACTGGATCAAATTTGGCATTTGAAATACAGAACAACCGTGACCCAAGAGAGAATGAGTTCACTGTTACACAACTTCAGCTGCAGCACGCCGTCCTGTGATGCAGCTGCAGAGGCTGGAGATGGTCTGCCGCTCTCAGCCCACCACAGAGGAGGTGGGACATGTTGCTTAAGATGTCTATTCCTCATCCTCCCTTTTGTTGATGCCTTCAGGCCGTCCAGAGCTTGTTGTTGATCAATCCTGCCACCCCCGCTGCGCTGCTGCCTCCCCGTCACAGCGCTGTGCACAGCCGCGGCTGATGTTCACTTACGAAGCAGCGGTTGAGAACACCAATCAAAGGAAATGCTTTTCTCTGCAAGGTTTCATGTAAAAGTGTCCACACGCATTCCAATCGTTCCATAGGTTGAACAAAAAAAAAGATTTTGGAGTATTTTGAGTGAGTGGGAATATAAATCTGATTACAGCAAATGCACATGTATCGACACGGCGAAGCTCAGGTTATTGATTGTTAAGCTGCCGGTAGATGGAGAGAGATCCTCGGCAAAGCAGGCGCTCAGATTTACAGGTATATTTCTTCAAACATATTCCCACATCTTCTGGCTCGCCGAGTGCACCAAACCAGCGGCACACCTCTGACCTTTTGTTCAGTTTCGCTTTCATCCACGGCGCCATGAGTCATCACCGCTCTCTGCATTATGGGAATGTAAAACCTGTATTATGTTGAGAGTGCCCTGTCAGCACTTTGCCGTTAATGATGAAATATCGAACTTCAATGCAGAAACCTTCTGAAGTATGAAATTTTTGCATAATGACAATTAGATGTGGAGGCAGTCCACCTTATCGCCTAATGATTACTTGTCGAGTATCGATTATGCAAAGCCTTTAAAACGACGTCGGAGATTAAATCAGCTTTGAAAGAAAAATTCAACCTTGGCTCAGTCCTGCTCCAGTCGCCGGTGTGCCGATAAGCAGGGAACTGCTTAGAAGTTTCAAACCTCAGTTTCTGCGAGTCGGATGTGTTTAGGAAGCAGAATTATCTATGGTTAGTTTGTTCTGCGGCATGTAAAGTGATTCATAATTTTACTCATTAGTTGGAACATCTGTTTGTCCCTCGACCACTACTTTCCTCCTCAAAGGACCACTCAGTTAATAAGCCTGTAATTAAACCTGGCTGCAGTCATTTTTGGTTTCCACGGCAGGAAAGAGAAACAGTAGCAGAACTAATGCTTTATGTTGTGCAGAAAGAGCCTCGGATTAACGTGGCCGGTCGTGCTAAGAAGCAGTGACAGCCCAGCTTCTGCGACGTCCCTGACGGTGGAGCCGACTCCTCTTCTCAGCACGCTCAGACATGAAAGCGCTGTCTGATGTTCTGACCTGTGAGTTTACCTTCGGCTCAGCCTGAACCGAGGGCTCGTGTGCATCAGGTCCTACATTTTAGATGTGGGCTTTCAGTGAATTCGACCATGAAAACACTGGTGTACTCCACTTCCATCAGCCCCTATCCTGTGTTTGATTTTCTCCAGCTTTGATCTGTCTCTCTGACCTTTGCTGTCTGTGAAGCGGGGAGAAAACAACGTGCTTGTTTAAAGTGAATTTGACTTGACCGCAACAATAACTAACCCTAGAACCACCACAGCTGCAGTGCCTGGGAAAGAATATTCATACCTCATATCTTTTTCGCATTTTGTGTCTTTCCAACAACTAACATTGCTGTATTTTGTTGAAACCTTATGCAACATGAATAGATTAACACAAAGTTCATCCTAACGGTGAAGATGAAGGGCAAAAAAATACATGTGGTAGGAATCAAAATCTGAAAATAGTTAAGATATACGGAGATTTAGGGAAACTACATGAAGTAAACGCATAAAGTTTTATAAAAAATTAAGACAATGACAGAGATACAGATTAGCACAAAACTGAAAACCCCAAATGAGTCAAAAACTAAAGAGGATTAACAGATACAAAGCAACACATGACTGGTGCTGCAGGTTTTCTACCAGGGCTGTCCTGTATTTACCTCCATTCATCTTCCCATCCATTCTGACCAACCGTCCTGAAGACATGCATCCCCACAACATGACACCGCCACCACCATGTTTCATAGCGAGAACAGCGCATTGAGAGGTCTTCATGACGCCGCTGCATTGCAAATTAAATTCAAAACTGGAGAGTAGTAGGAGAATTCAGTAGAGTAAAGGAGATAGACCCTGATTCTCTTTGCAGCTCCACCTGCAATAAGATCATTTATTGCACTGGATTTAGTTATCAGAGTAGAGGAAGTTGAACATATCCACACAGTTATTTAGGATTACTCTTTCCATTACATCACAAATATGCTTTTGTGTTGGTGTATCAAACAAATATTTGAATATAAAACACTTGTTATTGTGCTTTAAAGGCCATTTTGTGGTAAAATCTTAAAAAGCTGAAGGGACAGTAGCTCTTTAGTAACAGTATTGTCAGATTGTTAGCAATTCCCCCTTTCATTCTTAGTAAATATTTTAACGTAACAACGTGACTACATAGAAAACTAAGCATCATCTTCTTTTGCTCTATAGGTGAGCAGATAAAGTTTGCTACCTGGAGAGAGTTATTGTGGAAAAAAGCAGCAGACAATTTATGTGCTGTTGTGATTTCTTTTGTCATGTAGCTAATGAATCAAACACATCTTACAGCAGCAGGTAAACAGGAAAAGGTAAACACACCCAGGACTTGACAGGTTTTCCCCACTTACTGTCCAATTATTCCTCAGCTTGAGCGAAGCAGCCAGGGAGTGTGGCGATGAGCCAAGCCATCACAGGCCGGATGTGATGCGATAGGAGGAACTGTTTGAGGCCCTTCAAACTCTGTTAGGCCTAATAGCCAATTAGGGAGGTGGAAAATACAGCAGCTTTTTTGATAAATAACAATGAATGATTCCTGGTTAGGTGTCCACTGGTGCCCTGGAGGCTGGGATTAATCTAACCCTGGCAGGTATTGGCGTCCGTTTATTTTAAATGACGTTTTGACATTCATACGTCAAACTAAAGTCACTGAGTGACATGAGAGGGTAAACATAATGCTGATTTAATGTGTTAAATCAGCATTATGCAAGTAAGTAAAGCACATGGACAGTTTTTTAAGTGTTATTATTCTAATTATGCAGTGTGAGGGACCAGACTTAAACAAGGACAAAAGGTGCTCCAAAAATTGGAGAAACTTCTATTTAATAATGTTGGTCAAACTTCAATACAAAATAACTCAAATAATAATTAACATGGCTTCCCCATCCAGCTGATTTGTATTTGCAGAGCCTCAAAAAAAGAAAGAACTGTAAGTAAACCATTCAGACAGATATTAACTAAAGTGTGCGCCCATTAGAAAATACATGTCTAAATAACATAACTTGAGCTTAATTTATGCATAGTGTAATCTGGAACCGATAAATGTAAATTATGAAAAAACATGTGGTGGTGGTGGTGGTGGTGGTAGAAGCATCCACCACATGCAGATTTGAGAGGAAAGAACGTATTTTCCAACCAGCAGGTGATTTCAGTGGAAGATCTGAGCATATCAAACTCGTTACCAGCGAACGTTTAGATCTTTGCACTTTTAACACCATCGTTGGGTTTTGTCTCAGTGTAGCAGCCTCGGCTTCAATAACCTGTGATTAAGTTGTATTTTGTTTTCCTGCAGATCACACCTGAAAATGTGCCTGATGATCACTGAGGGGGTCTGGGGAAATACTGCTTTCACTCTGACTGAGTGAATGCAGTCTGCAGAAGGTTATTACAGGTGCAGGTCGTTTAAACAGCAAAGAGATTTAAAAGATTAAATCCTAAATTTTATGAAAGTTAGAGCACAAGCAACAGAGGAACCTGTTCAATAACAGTGTTACTTTAGGAACAGTGTTCCTTTTTTCTACTGATACGGATCTTTATAGACTCTTGTTTTTGAGACAGCTAATTGTTTATTAGCTTTTGGTATTCCAGCAGGAAGTGGTTACATGCTCACCAGGAAGGGCTTTCAGGAGGTTGTAGAGTTAACGCATATTCTCCCCGTTTTCATTTCCTCCTGCACAGTGGGGCAATATGCAGAGCCTGGCACCAGTAATCACACCACTGGAACATTTTCTTCAATGTATTTTATTGTTATTTTATGCGAAAGACCGACACAAAGTGGTGCATAATGTGACTTGACAGAAAAAGTGTTATAAAAAGGAAAATCAGAACGCTTGGCATGCACTTTGAGACAGGATGTAGTCCCTCCAGCGAGTTCTGGGTCTCTCCCAGGTTCTTCTCCCGGGGGTACGTGCTCAGGAAACCTCCAAAGGGAGGCATCCACATCCCCCTCAGCTGACTCCTTTTGATGGGGAGAAGCAGCAGCTCTAGTTTGAGCTCCCTCCAGATAACAGAGCTCCTCGCTCCATCCCGTAGGCTGATTCTGGGAATCCTCCAGGTGAAGCTCATTTCTGCCGCTTGTATTCAGGATCTTGTTCTGTCAGTCATGATCCAGACCTCATGACCACTAGTTAGCGTCGGAACATAGATAGACGACATTCCAAGCTTTGAACATCATTGAATCATCTCCTTGGCCGCCTGAACTGTCAGGCAGGGCGAGGAAAGCTTCCATCAAAAACGTTTTAGGATGCCTACGGTAACTCTGGAGGAGCTGCAGATCTGTTCACCTTAGGTGGAATAATCTATCGCAGCAGTTCTGGCCTTTATGGATGAGTGGCTACAAGATGGTCATTGTTTAAAAAGGAGGTTTATAAGGAGGTTAACAATTTGCAATAAGCCATGAAGGGGACGCAGCAAATGTGGATCAGGTTGCTCTGATCCAATGAGACACAATTTAAACTTTTTGACCTACAAAAAACGTACAAAAACAACAGTTTCTAGCATGTAGACACATGACATCTCTGGTTTATGTAAAAACACATTAAAATACTAATGCAATAAAATGTTTTCCTTCCCTTGTGTTCACGTTGGCCTTGTAGGGAAACTTCAGGGTCTAAGTTATCGCTTTTTTTTTCTGAGGTTTTCTAACTGAGGTAAATGACTCGGAGGTAGCCGTCATCAGAGCTCTGCAAAGGCACCCAAAGGGAGATAATTATCATCTGCTGGACAGGATACTCTGCATCATGTTTTATTGAATGGAAGGAGATGAAGCTGCCTAAAACACATCCAAGCTGCAAGTTTCACCTCTTCCGTTTTCTTTTTATTTGAATTTACCAACTGCCGTTCATTTAAGCCGTCAGGTGAGACATCGCTTGACTCTTCAATACATTTATTATTTCCTGTTTTCTTTACCTTTCATTTGCTCTGTGATAAAGTCGTTCTCTCACCTGATTGCACAGTTTATGCAACCAGCATTAAATGAACGAGTGTAAACATTAGAAGCTAATTATATTTTATTTTCCTGTACCTCAGCTTTAGATATGTTTTTTTTTCCGCCAACAGGCACATCACCGCTGCAGTGCAGCAGGATTGTTGAGCGGTTAAGTCCTCATCATTTCTCCTCCCAGTCTTTCCTTGACCTTGTGACATTTCTCATTTGGGTCAAGAAAATAGCTCTTAGGAGGAGAGAGGAGGTAATTCTTCAGACTGTGTAAACAGCAGAGCCCGGCGTCTTTGGGAGGTACATTGACTTCAGTGACATGTCATTTTGAGAGGATCTGTGAAGGTGGGAGACTTTTCAGGGAGTTCAACACTCTGGATGCAGCAGTTCAACGTGTTCCCTTTGGCATCGCTTCCACCAGAACTGACCATTTTTTTAAATGAGCTCCTTGAATCCTGGACTGAATGTGTTGCTGAATCTCCGAGCTAAGAGCTGACACCAATCATACACCTCGTCCTACAGTAGTACGTCTGGAATGCTGCTTGTTTTACCGCTGCTGAGAGTTTTTGACCATGCTTTCAGGTCTGGGCCACAGTGACCCTTCATTTCTCGTTCATTCTGTGGATTTTCGATGGTTCCCACAGATAGCGAGAGGTGATTAATAAGTCAGGATGTCATTGAAAAGTCAGTTATTTTAGCATGGTAATTTGGTTCAGAAAGTGAAACTTATATAATCATATATATTCATGCGTACACTGACGGTTAATTCTGACCGATTTGGCTTGCAGCTAACAGAAAGCCACAATGTTATGCTGAGAATATTACACCAGAATAATGAGAAAAATACATATTTTTGACATATATAAATGTTGCCAGGCTGAAAAAGATGTACAGCAGATGCACCAAGGGCTCCTCTTGCATGATTTACTGCATCCGCGCTGCGTGGCATGGACGAAATCAGCCTGTGGCTCTGCTCAGGTGTTTATAGGAAGCTCTGGTTGCTTTATTTGCAGCCTTAAACTCGCCTGTATTGTTGCTTTGGAGAGGACTTTGGACTTCCAAGAAGTGACAACTTGTCAATAGGGGGCGCTCAGGTACCATCCACATCAAAAATGCAGGAAAAAAGTGTGACACAGTAAACATAAATGACAAAATAAAAAAAGGAATTATCACGTCTGTTTTCTCATAAAATGTGTCTGACTTTTTCATTTTTCAGCTTTCACCCTCCAGTTTGGGTTCATTTGTGGGTTCTTTTCTTTTGTGTGTGTTTGTGTGAAAGTCTAAATTCATATTTTCTAATGGCTAGGCCACACTTTTGCTGCCAGATATGCTGATCTCTAAATGGGTACTTAAAGTGTAACTCATCCAAAAATCAACTTTTTTTTTGCAGATAAACTGTATAAACCAGGCCTAAGGGTGGCACTTTAATGTTATTGTGCATTTTTTTTATGCTTGTATGTTAACTTTTTTTGGTTCTGCGATATTTATCTTGAAAGTGCTGCCCTCTCAGAGTTGAATGGTAGTTATTGCAGTTGAATTTTCCTATTGGTTTAAAAACAATACCTGCTTGCTTTCGTCAGCATATCCCTGCATTGGGGGGCTGAAATGTCCTCCACCTCAATAGACAGTTCAGTGGCAACACCACCAGATGCCGTCCCGGTCACTCCATGATGCAACAGGTCACTTTCCCTCGTCCCGACCACCGCAGCAACGAGTCCTGCTTAAAACTCCCACCGCTCGTCTGTGTCTACGCCTTTACATCGGGGTGAGGTAGACTTTAAAGATTCAGGGGAGCATTTTGTGTCATTCTTCATCCAATCAGATCAATTCATCATGTCTGTCAATCAAAGTCACAACCCTGGCTGCTTATGTGACCCAAACCTACGGATGCAAACAGAAAATTCAAACAGCAACAAGAAGTCAGGTAGAGTGGTGCAAAGGGGAAAAAACGGTCATTTATTTACAGAATAATCATTTCATATGGCTTTCACTAGAGGGAAGAAATGGAAAAAGGAATCAAATGACAGTGGTGGGAATTATATTAAGCAGAGTTTATTGTGTCGTTGTACTCCCTGACCTCTAGTCCACCGCCCCAAAAAAATAAATAAATAAATATATCACCTCCCCCTCTGCTGCTCAAAATCCTTTAATTAGTCTGATTTCCAATTTTCTGAGTAACTGAATCGAAAACATTTTAAATAAGCTACAATAATCACAAATAGACACACACATATAAAATATTTCACTCCATGTATAATGAAGCTATGTAATATAGGAGTTTTACTTTTTTGAATCGATTTACTAAAATAATAGATCCTTTCACGGCTATTCTAATTGACTTAAATCCACTTGTAATCTTAAATTATTAAACAAAGATGGTAAATTATTACACTTTTACCATGTTTATTTGATGTTTTTCTCCGTTTGACATTACTTTGAATGTTTGTGAAACGCCCCCTCAGCTCATATCAAACAGGACAGAATGCAAAATGTCATTTTTTTCCCAGCTCTGCAGAAGATTATCAGGAGGTTAAATCAGCTCAAAACTCTGCAAACTTTTCTCCCTCCGCCACCATCTGTAAAACAGGCGCTCGCTGTAAATGTCACGCCGGATTATCTTTCGGGTTATTAATAAATTACGAATCTTTGCTTACGCTGCGGCAACATTGAAAGAGAAGATTAATGGAAGTTTAATGATCCCCACGGAGGAATTGGATATCGCGGCATTAACAGTTTCACTTTTGACATTTTCAGCAACAGTCCCCGGACGGCACTGTATTATTCATACGAAACACATTTAAAATTCCAATAAATCAGCAGACAGCGTGTGTGGTCGTAAATCAAGGCGTGTCACCTGTTAATGGGCCTATTACACTATTTTCTGTTGTTAAAAATGCCCCCCCCTTCAGAGGGCCGAAACCTTTTAATAAAAGCCAGCCTATTCTGGCCTTTGAAACGGAGAGCCAGCCTCCTCGGTCTGCATCCCAACGAGGTTATTGTGAGTCAGGTTTGTGAGTGACTCCATGGGTGGTTGTTCCCTTAAAAGATGCATTTGAAGTCTGAGCATCCCAAAGCGCGGCCCTCAGCTATATTTACAGCTTGGATAGCAATCAAACGGGATCCCTCGGGGTTGATGAAAGGGAGGGGAACGCAGCGTGTGAGAACACATAAGGAAATGAGTCACTTATTGACTTTCATGCTTCCTACACATGGTCCATTACAGAGAATGTACCGTAATGTGTTTACAGCATAGAGTCGTTATCCGAGGCGTGAGGCTTTCTGCTGATATGGAAATGTTTGCTGGCAGCAGAACCGCTTGGTGATACGGCAATGAAAACGATCGGGGATTCCTGATACGGACGGCATCATGCAGTTCTGATCCTGGTCGTCCTCGTTTTCAGATCCAACCCAGTCGGGTTAAACCAAGCCCCTGTTTTTTTTTTTACCAGGTTGACTGATACTACAGCAACAACTCCACTTACTTGAAAATGACTCGGGATAACAAGGCTGCCTTTTTTGTGGATTTTCTCTAATCCATAAATTCTATAAAATCACACCCTGATGAATATTTATTTAAATGTCCCTTACTGAACTGCAGAGAAACCACAATATTACTGCCATCTACAAGATCCTGGTAGAACTTTTAATGGGAGTTTTAAAAACTCAATAGAGCTAATTTATTACTTCAAGGATGGACTGTTGTAATTCTTTACTATCAGGAAGTCCACAAAATGCAGTTCAAAGTCTTCAGCTGATACAAAATGCTGCAACAGGAGTTCTGATGAAAATCAACAAGAGGGATCATATTTCTCCAATTTTAGCTTCCCTTCAATGGCTTCCTGTTAAATCAAGAATAGAATTTAAAATTCTTCTTCTAACGTATAAAGGCCTTAATGATCAAGCTCCATCATATATCAGAGCTCTGATTACCCCGTATGTTCCTAACAGAGCACTTTGCTCTCAGACTGCAGGTCTGCTGGTGGTTCCTAGAGTCTCTAAAAGTAGAATGGGAGGCAGATCCTTTAGCTATCAGGCTCCTCTCCTGTGGAACCAACTCCCAGTTTAGGTCCGTGAGGCAGACACCCCGTCTACTTTTAAGACTAATCTTAAAACGTTCCTTTTTGACAAAGCTTATAGTCAGAGTGGCTCATGTTACCCTGAGCTACCTCTATAGTTATGCTGCTATAGGCTTAGGCTGCTGGAGGACATCAGGGTCTATTTCTCTAACTCTGTTTAATTCTCCTACTACTCTCCAGTTTTGAATTATTTGTTTTCATTTCATCTTTTAACTTTATGTTCTCTCTAGGGTATTTATCTTCATAGTAGCTACATCTTGCCTGGCGTTCTGTTAGCTGTGACATCATCCAGGGAGGCAGATCATCTGAGCTGCTGCTGTCAACAACTTCATCTTACAGAAGACACATTTGGCCCTTTCTCTCTGTGTTTAACCCTGTCTCTCTGACAGACATTGCTATTGGCTGAGCTTTTATAGTGACACACTGCTCTCTTTCATCCTCGAGACAAAAGCTGGCCCGGAGTCTATCTGCTTAGCTGTGATTCTTTCCTAGATGAAGCCATCAATGGAACTAATACTGATATTGCCCATTTACTTTCCCTTCACATAGAAAGTATTCCTGGATCAATGTGTGCTTCTGTGCTCTTATTTGTCTCCGCTCGGTCTTTAACTCCCAAACGGTCATGTAAGATGGTCGTTCAAACTGAGCCTGGTCCTGCTGGAGGAATTATCAGAAATAATGAAGTCAGTAATGACTCCTCGGTTTATATGTTGAAATAATTTAACACAGTTCTTTTCTAGTTCTATTTCTACAACACGTGGAATAAAAACGGTAGCTACGATGCTGACCACATTTTTAGAAGATGTGTGAGAAGCCTTCAGAATAAATTAATCTCTTATTGCACGTGCCAAACGTAGGACAATACTCACCTTTAAATGTCAGAACATTTATTTAGAGGGTATAAAAAAAAACAGCCCATGATACAAAATATGTTTCTAACAAGATCACTGGAGGCATTCCAAGCTTTTACCAACAGTACAGCGCTTGGTGTTCTTCAGCCTTTTTACACACTGCAAAAACTGAACTAAAAATAAGTAACATATTCTTGAAATGAGTGAATCTATCCTTGATTTGAGCAGGCAAATAAGATGATCTGCCAATGGAATAAGATTTTTGCACTTATAATAGGAACAACTAATTTCCATCATCTTTTCAAATGCAGTATAACTAATTATCTTTATTTTAAGGGGTCAAAACAGTTATTCCATTGGCAGATAATCTTATTTACCTGCTCAAATCAAGGATGAATTCACTAATTTCAAGAATATTTTACTTATTTTTAGTTGTGTTTTTGCAGTGCAAGGCTGGAGTACACAGAGGCAGCGATATTTGGCTCTGAGCACAGTCTCTCTAAATGGACCAGAGTTCTGGATCCTCTCTGAATTTCTCCTCTCTTCAGCTCAGCCATCAGGTCTGGGGACTGTGAGGGTCATGGGAGACGGCTGATTTTGTTTTTGTGTCGATCTCCCCAAATGTTTTGGATCATTATCCTCCTGAAAGACCCAAATCATGACTCATTTCCAGTTTACTAGCAGAAGCCACAATATTTATTTTATGCCTTGGTTTTAAGGATGCTTTTGGACAGAAAAAAGGCCCCTAGCATTACAGATCCTCCGCCATACTTGACAGTGGATCTGAGCCGCTCCTAACCCTGATATTCAACTGCAGTTCTCCAACAGAGATCTCTGTAGATTCTTATTCAGACCTCCCTCACTACGTTCCTAAATGTACGGAGCGACAACATAAACAGGGGTTGTTATTCAGCGGCTAAATTAAAATGGGTCCTGGTGTCTCGTTATATTTCTACCTGCAGGTAAACAAAAGTCATGGACTACTAATAAAATGTTCCTGGCAACTCTGATCGATTCAAATACGAATTTAAAAATATGCTTCAGTTGCATTTATTTTAAAGGGGTTGTTAAATTTCCAATAAGTTTGTTTTTTTCCCCCACTTTGAGATGTTTTAAACGTCTTTCACACACTTTAAAATGGTCGTCAAAATCTCAAAACTGCTATTTCAAGTCCAGGGGTTCTAAGCGAAGATGGTGTCGCTGCACATTCAAGGCTCGGTCGCGAGCGCTCTGCTCTGTAATTCCACACCTTTATTCCATTCCACGGCCCACAGTGAGAGGATGTTTTCCTCCTCAGTGAATTTCTTCTGCAAACCCCATGAATGATAAGAGAAACGGTGCTGCATGAGGGGAACGGGTTCCACCGAATCGTTTAGAGGGAGCGTGAACATGGATGTTTCTTCTTGGGATTATTCAGATTGGATCAACAGTGGATCAATCGATTAATTGATTGATTGATCGATCGGTAGATAGAAAGATGGCACATGTTGCAGACGGAGGGAGACGGCAGAGCATGCAGAGTCGTGAGGATGATGTAGCTGCCACGGGGCTGGCATCGTCACCTCCCTGTTTACAGGGAGCCTCCCTCCTCTTATCTCTGCACATGTGCAGGTGCTCCGTCAGAGGCAGATCTCTCTATCTTCTCATCTACCACAAAGGGGGGTTGAAGAGCCAAAGATGCAGAGCGGAGGAAAAAGCAGCACCAGTAGCACATCACAAGAAAGCGTGAATCATATTTCATTTCACGACAGATGAAACGTGATTGATGTTCGATAAGGAAACATCCACATGGTTTGGAGCTGATTATCTAAAAAAAATGTAAAAAATACTGTTAGGGCTCTCAGAGTTTTTCTTCAATATGTAAAAAAGTGTAGAAAGTGGATAGTAGTGAGAATTTATATTCAAACATTCAATTTGAAGGCCATGCTTTTGTTTGTTTTTTTCCCCATTATTGAGAGTATAACTGCAAAGATAGCTTTGGATTAACAGCATGTTTCCAAACAATGTAACATTTCTCCCAGGGTAAATAGCTAAGGTAATTGCGAATACGTCACGCTGATGTGAAATTACTCTACCTGTGAGGTTGCGTGTGATTAAAAGCTGTGAGGATACCTGTGTGAACAAAGTGAAATGTGAATAATTTTCCAATCAAAATAACATTTGGAAAACGAGTGACTGTGTTTTCTCTCCTCATTGCCCCCCCGTTCTGACCTCCCCTGGGTTTTATCGCACTGAATTACTCAGGAATGCACATGGGCGGGCGGGGGGGGTTCTTGCAGCTCTTATTAATCTCCCTTCCTCTCCGTTCTGTGACTCCGACAGCCTTAAACTGAATTGTCTCTCAGGTTCTGTGCAGACCCGCTGAGTCCAGGCATTGGCTGGGTGAAGGCTGTGACATCTCCACTCCCCTCGGCCTCACTGCAACTGCCTTCATCCAATTTAGCATGAAAGGAGTGCAGACAGCCCTATAATATGACCCGCAGCTGCTTCGATTGAACATGGTCGACAACTCTGGGCCCGGGCTTTACACAAATAACCAGCTGGCTATCTACACAGGCCGTTTGGCTGCCTGCTACCCCTCGATAAGGTCCAGTGCCCAGGGAGAGAGTGGACAGATCTATCTGGCAGCATTTTGTAGTAAACAGTGCCCCCTGGTGCCCGTCGGGACTAAGCGCACCTCTGGAGTCATGGCGGCTGTAGTGTTGGACAGAGATTGCTGTAATGTTTTCCTCTTAAACTCCACGCAGCAGCGGCGCGTTGAGGTTTCGCTGTGGTTGTGTTTCCACGCGGATTCTCCCGTCACTCACAGTTATCTTTGCACAGCAGCCGGCTCCTCTTCTTCAGATACTTCATCACAGTGAAAGCACGACGTGTCAAAGCTTTGGGTGTGTTTGTTTGGAGGAAGGAGAAAAAACACGAAACGAAGCTATTTTTTTTTTTTTTTTTTTTGTGACAATGCGTAATTTTAAGCCTCGGGGGCGTTTGTTGTCTTTCTAGGAAAATGCCATGAATTCAGGTGCACAAATATCCGGTTTTACCTGGAGGATGAGAACGGCCATCTTGGGTCTGGACATCAAAAAAGGTGCTGTGTTTTTGTCCCAAAGTTTTCTGCAACACATCTTTAAAAAAAAAAAAAACTGATCCGCTGAGAAGAAAATAAAACTACTAAAGTTAGAAAGACTATTTAAATCTGTCCATTCTTGGAGGTTTTTTTTTTTTTTTTTTTTTTTTTTTGTACCCCTTTCTATTTTTTTCCAAATGTCTTATTAATGTTTAGAAGTATTTTGATACTGTACAGACCTAGGACTGGGCAATATATTTCAGATTTTAGAAATATTGAGATGTTTTTAAAAGAGCTATAAGATGACACTATATTGTTTATGTTGAGATGGTCTATGATGCATTATGATTATACTTTTATGTTTTCCAGTAGGTCATTTTTCAGCTGTTTCCCATATTTATCCACAGGTGTTTGTTAAAATGTTTTTCCTGTGAGACAGTTGATATAAAGCTTAGATTCAGAGATGCCTTTTTATAATTGCTTTATGAAAGAGAAAAACATATCGAGATAAATATCGTAAATCTGCATTCAGCCTAAAAATATATCAAGATATTATTTTTGGTCCATATCGCGCAGCCCTATACAGAATAATGTATAGTTTAACAATTTTTAACTCATTTTAACCCCCCCCCCCCAACCAAAATCCCCAGACAAAAGAGTAAAATACAAGGGGGGGGGGGTGGCTAGTGTAAGATAACCCTATGCCAATGAAACATATTATCCACAAATGTATATTTAAAAGGGTAAGGGTGGGGGGCTTCTCAGAGATCATTGTAGTAATTTCTAAAAAAAAATAAATAAGAATAAAATAGATAAATAAATAAAATAATAATTAAATTAAAAAAGGGCTGCCAGACTATGTAAAATCAATTTTCAGAACCTTGGACAGTGGATCTTATCTTTCCTAAGTCCATACAAAGCATAATATCCCTTACACAGCATGGATGAAAAGGGGGAGCTGGATCTTTCCACCTTAATAAGATAGCTCTCCCAGCAAGTAGTGATGGAAATGACAGCCTTCTCTGGGTCCGAGGCAACTGCAGAGATGGTGGAAAAGAGATCTGGCTCTATCCTACCGTGCAAAAAGCTTAAATAAAGTTTGAAAAACTGACTTCCTGAAATTAGCTGGAGAGGGACAACAGCACAACATGTGAACTAATGCAGCAGGTGCTCTGCGTCACACGCCGGGTCCACATTGACTTTCACCCCCGAAACATTTTAAGATGCTACAGCTACAAATGTCAACGTGTTTTATTGGGATTTTATGTGACAAATATACAACGTAGCACATTACTGTGAAACAGAAGGTTAGATACTTGGTTTCATAAATAAATGATACATTTACCAAGTGTGTCATGCATTTCTTCACCTCTCACACTGCAAAAAGGGAACTAAAAGTAAGTAAAATGTTCTTGAAATGAGTGTATTTTCTTTGATTTAAGCAGCTCAATAAGATTATTTGCCAAATGAAAGAGTATTGTTTTACCCATAAATAAGATAATTAGATACCCTGGACTTGAAATAATAAGATGGAGATGGATTGTTTTTATTTTAAGTGTAAAAATCTTATTCCATTGGCAAGTAGTCTTGGTTACTTGATCAAATCAAGGAAAATACACAAATTTTAATAAAATGATACTTACTGTTGCTTCCCTTTTTCCAGTGTAGACCCATCAATTACAGCAGATATTTAATGTTTTTTTTGGGGGGGGCGGGGGGGGGGGGGGTTGACTTCATCTGCTTTCTTCTTGAGTTTGAGATCAGGCAGACTGGATGGATTGTGTCTGTGGACATCAATTTACATATATTACCACACATTCTCAATTTCCAAATGTCTGAACTTTGACTAGGCCATTCTAACACGTGAACGTGTATTGGTCTCAACCCTCATATTATAGCTCTGGATGTTGGTTGAGGGTCTTTTGCAGTCTCTAAAATTTTTCCTCCAGGCTCCATTCGTCTCCCCATCAACTCTGACCAGCGTCCTCCACAATTTATGTAGACATCTATTTTTAGGTAGGCTTGCATTTGTCACAAAGTGTTTCCTTTTCTCAGGTGATGGAGTGAAAAGAGCCCTGTGAGACATTCATAGCTTGATATATTGTTTTGCAACCTAATCCTGCTTTAAAAAGCTTTTGAGATTAAAATAGACGCAGGTGGACTATGTTTGATTATTAGGTGAATTCTGAAGGCGGTTGGTTGGACTTGATTTAATTTCATGTAATCAGAGAAAATACCTCAAAACACAAATGCACTGCTTTGTATTGACAATACACAAAATATCTCCATTCAGGACAAAGGTTGTCATGTTGAATATTTCAAGGGGTGCGAGTGCTTCTAGAACGCAGGTTAAAACTTTAAATTGTGCATCATTTGGTGAAGCTGTGTGTCCTACCATTGTTAAGTGAAGCTGATCTTTTACCCTCATTTAAAGAGCTGCAGGTTTCTTTCCCCTCATTTCCCAGCTGGGATGTGTGGCTTTTTATTTATTTATTTTTCGGAGAGTGTGACAAATTGGGGCCCTGGGCTCAGTGTTAGCGGGAAGAAACACGACGACGTTGCGTTATTCATGAGGACTGGAAATGTCGAGCTGTGATATGGTGTCGACCAGTTGCAGCCAGAATTTCAAAGCAGCGGAGAGCCCAAAAGCAGAGGCACCAAAACCCCAGCAGAGCTGACAGGGAAGCTGCAGTTATTAAACCTGTCTGAAATAAAATGAAGCCATATGATGATTACCATCAGCTTCATCAATAAGGGTGGACAAATTAAACATATTTTGACAATAAAATATAAAAAAAAGGGAAAGAGTGACCTCTGGTGGTTGAAATACATATCTCAAAAACCACAAAAAAGGTTAATATTTGATCTAGGTAAATAAAGGTTTACTAAAAAAAAAGTTATATTTTTGAACGCTTCAATAGGTCCATTTATACATTTGAGATAATTGTAGGCACACCTGTGGAAGTAAGGTAAGCCTTGCTCATCCTTTAGTGCATTTAGGAGATGCACAAATGTGCAATCAAGGAATAAAAAGTAAATGTGCACCTATAAACA
Organism: Fundulus heteroclitus; assembly: GCF_011125445.2. NCBI lineage: Eukaryota > Metazoa > Chordata > Actinopteri > Cyprinodontiformes > Fundulidae > Fundulus > Fundulus heteroclitus. The sequence continues at coordinate 12,954,455 of NC_046383.1, forward strand.
GCATAATAATGTCCAGCCATCATACCGTTCAGTAGATGGGTTCTGTGTCCCACACACAGGTGAAAAATGCCCAAAGTCCAGAGCAAAGGCGACAGACCTTGTGAAGATGCTCGCCATTGTTCACAGTGGAACAAGCCCTGTACCAACATGGGCCGAAAGAATCCATTACTCCATAACAAAGAGTCAGGTTTAAGTTTAGAAATAGAAAAATACCATGATTTTTTTTTATTATTATTTTGTCTCTGATTAAACTAAAATGTAGGTGTTCGTCTATAAAGACCCTCGCTTTAGAGGGGGGAAAGTTGGGAGGCTTACAAGTCGGAGACCATCGCAGCAGTGAAGTATGGTGGTGGCAGCATCATGCTGTGGGGGTGTTCAGCTGCAGGAGGGACTGACGTGCGTCACAAAATACATCATTAGGAAAGATTATTATTGGGAAATACTGAGGCCCAGAGCGTCAGCCAGGAAGTTAAAGCTTGGATGCAAATGGGTCCTCAGCGCAAGTCAAACAGTTCAACATACAATTCTACAAAATACCAAAGGACATGTTAACAAAACCTCAAAAACAATATTTGGGCATTTAGAAAACCTAAACAAAGTGTTAAACTTAACCAGTTTAGACTGATTTCAAGTGTGACAGTGAGGGAAACCAGTTTGTCTTTTTACACAGTGCATGAAAGCATCACTTAACTAACGTTGATGCAAGTAAATTCAATTAATTCCTTAACTCACTTCCTTTCAAGATAAAATATGCCTAAAAATTGGTGTAAAAGGACTAAATAGATCATTCTTGTTGCAGAAGGGATGAAACTGTGACACGTGTGTCTAAAAAGCTGCCCAGAAGTAATAAGCAGAGCGCAGTAATGGTCTGTAGCTCCTCAGTGTTATTAAAAAAATGGTGCTGATAATAAAAGCCAAACTACAAATGAGATTTGGAACGGCTGAAAGCGCCACAATGACAAAACAACTTCTAACAAGTAAATGAAAGCAGGTAGAAACGGTTTTATTAATTCTGACACAACGTGATCAGACAGAAAATTAGGAATTTTAACGGAGGGAAAACCTGGAAGAGGCTCAAAAAAACGAATAAGCACATTTCAACCTGGGTCTTTACGCAGTATTTATTGATTCCCAGCTTCATATAAACTGGATGTTGAGGCATAAACATTTTACATTTGAACAAAAATATAACCAATATTTACAATTATTGTATTAAAAATACAAAAACAACTGATACGTACTCCACCAATTGTCTTTTTAAAAGACATACAGGTTAAAGTAGTCCAAGAAAGAATGAAGAAAAGAAGGTCGTCACCAGCTAAATGTACACACCTCACTGACATCACACACCGAACGGAGTAGCAGTTCTACCCACTACACATCTTTATGCTTGGACATTTTTGTGCAACTTTATGTTTTTCAAACTACGACTCGACCCGCTAATATGCACATTATCTTCAGAGTTGAATCAAAGCAAAAATGATGCATGTCACAACTGTATTACAAACAAATTATTAACAATCTATCTGCAGCCGTTACAAAAAAAAAAAAAAAAAAAAAAGAAACCCAGGAAATTATTAGTGTGTAGAAACACTGCAGTCACTCATGTTTTTACTCAGTCTGTAGCTTCCAGGGCTGATCAATGTGATCAGTGGGATGCTGTGATAGAAGGAAACAAAACGTTCATTTTCTTTTCACAATAAGATTATTTGAAGAGTGGCGATTGGCAGCTTTGAAAGAAAAAAACAAAACAAAAAAAAAATGATAACTATACTTCATTTGTCACCTTCTCCACCGGAGTCAAAGACAGAAAAAAACAAAGAAAAATCACTTCCACTGACGGCCAGAGAAACACTTTGATCCTCAGATGTTTGTAGCAGACAGGAAGTAGGTCTGAGGATGAATCTAGTCGCACGAGAGCAGAGATGGAAACATGGAGCATCTGCGTGTAGACATCATCTACCACCTGGTAGCACACAGAGGGCCGAAGCCACAAACCAACCAGAATAAAAACCAAAACACAGGAAAAAAAACAACTAACTTCTAAGCTTCAACTGTTTCAGTCTGGTGGTAATCTTTTTTTATTTTTAATGAGCCTGGGAAAACGTCATAAATAAGGCATTTCATTCCAGAACAGCTTGATCTGCATTGCGAATGACCGTGTAAAGACATGATTGCAACCGTGGCATCTTTAAGGCGCTTGGACGTTCACGGGATGCTTGTTCAGGTTGGAAAACGGCCAGATCTGAATTCAGTGGATGCTTTCGTGTCCGTAGGAAATAAATATGGTCGAATGGAGCTCAGATTTACACCTTACCTCCTGAAACGTGCTCCACCCCCTCGATCTCCTGCGATCTCTCATCACAGAGACTAAAAGATGCTCAGAAACGAGCCGGAAACTCCTGCCGTAGCTTTAGCTCGCGGGAGACGATGACAGAATCGTACATGATTTTCAGCGAGTGTGCTTTTTTTCCCCCCCTCATCCCCCGAAGCCTAAAGCGTTCTGCTGGATCAGAGAGGAGGCGAGCTCCGGCATAACGGTTGGCTCATACCCTGGTATTCAGACAGCCAAACATCTAGGATTGTGCTCAAAGTGCAAGGATTAGACCTAGAGTAGATTTCTCTTTGTACTGGCAGATAAAAATGTGTGCGTGTCAGTATACTGCATGATGGTTCTTCACACTGAGCTCTCCTCCTAGCTTTTTTTTCTGTTTTTAAATTTAAACTAACAAGTGATTAAAAAAAAAAAAAAAAAAAAAAGTTCACGCGTGAACATGAGATAATACTGGATTTAAAGTTCAAACACTAAACAACAGACGGGCTGTTTCAGTCCAGGCGGAGACGTGTCGTTGAGTGCAATCATTCGAAGAAAACTGAAGAAAATAATAACAATAATAAACAGAAACGGGAAGAAATCTAGAGGGAAGTTGAAGATGAAGAAGTCAACCGCCGTTTCTCTCCGTCTTTAACAATAGTCTTGTTTTGTTCTTAATTGTTCGGGTTCTCCGCTTCGAAGGAAGAAAACGAGAAAGTGCGGCTGGAACTCGACACGTCACGGTTCTGCTGCGTCAGCGGTGGGTTTGGGGTTTTTGTCTTTCAGTTTATGCTTCGGTAGTCCGTTCTTAAAAATGTATTTTATTTGTCCAAAGTGCCAGGCGTTTCGTCATTGTCTTTGACCTTTCTCTCCGTCTCTTCTTCACAGTAAATTAATTTTTTTTTTTTTTGCATGCAGGGTCATCAAACCCCCCATGATGCTTTAAGGCAGGGGAGGGAGACGAGGAACCAGGAATCCACCGACTGGAGGAGGCAGGCAGGCAGGCAGGCAACCGTGGACAAGTCCGTAGGTGTGTCTCTTTAATCCGGCCCGGCCCAAACCGCCGGGGCGGGGCTCACCAAACCACGTCCACTGTGGGGCCTCAGACCGCCGACACTTGCTCATCCTCTGTGGACAGAAAGACACATGGGGTTAAATTAAATCCAGACGGATGTTTAAAGTTTTAAAGCAGTCAGCAGCAGCAGGGCTAACTAAATGGTAGGCAGAGCACAGGAACCTTTCCCCTCAGTGTTTTACTTTAGGTCATCCTAAAATGAAATCTTCAGATTATTTATATAGATTCACAGCAGGTCTTCTCGCATTTACAGTCAGTTCTACTGACCCCTCCAGACAGGTTGGTTAAAGGTTTTCTCTCTAGGAAACCCAGCAGGTTGCATTGAGTCTTTGGCTTTGCAGCAATCCCTCATACTGAGCATGCATGTAGCGACAGTGGAGAGGAAAACTCCCCTTTAACAGGAAGAAACCTCCAGCAGAACCAGAACCAGGCTCAGTGTGAACGGCCACCTGCTAGGACCCGACCTCGGCGGGGGTTATGTTCAGAAACGTTTTCTGATTCTCTGTCCGTATACGCTGCAGAAAAGGAACTAAAGGTAAGTAAAATTTTCTTAAAATTAGTGTATTTGTTCTTGATTTGAGCAGAAAAATAAGATTATCTGCCAATGGAATAAACTTTTTGCACTTAAAACAGGAACAACTCATCTTTGTCATTTGGTTTCAAGTGCAGTATGTCTAATTATCTTATTTTAGGGGTGAAAATACTCATTCCATAGACGGATAATCTTATTTACGAATAAAAACAAAGGTTTCCTTTCCTTTTTGCAGTCTTAAATGTGTGAGTCTCTTTTTCTGCCAAGTTAAAAGAGCTTAAAATATCCATAATTAGTTGAAACTCTACATATTGGTCACTGTGCTAAGAACCTGTGTTTTTATTTAATGGACCATACAAAAATCAGCCCTGGGGCCGCAGGTTTAAATTCTCAGCTTCTCTCTTTCCAGCAGCTGAACATTGACTCAAACTATCCGAACGGCCCGGATGATGAAGGCGTCGCGTGCGTGCCGGCCCAGGAGAAAGGAGGTGCAGGTTTTTGAGGTCGTCTGCAAAGGTGCAAAGAACGTTGACGGCCCCCCCCCACTGACGTGTGTGTGAGGAAAGAGTGAGCAGAGCAGGGTGTCGTGTCAGAGAAGGAGTGAGAAACCGAGTAATGTGGGAATCATGCAGGCCGCCTTGTTGTGACGGGGGGCTCGGACTCTGCTGGTGCTGGGGGGGGGGGGGGGGGGGGGGTGCGCACCGTGAGGTCAGTGGCAGTCCTGGTGTTTGCTCACATGCAGGTTCACCGAGGATCAGCTCGTTACCTGCCTGTCCGTCCCACAGGCGCTCACGGTCTGGGAGTCTGTGCCAGCGGCTTCCTCACAGCGACTAGTTTTGGAGGCAAGGACTCACCCTCCTCTTCCTCCTCGGGCTCTTGCTCGTCTGCAGGGGAGCGGGTGCGGTGGAGGCTGCCCCCCCGATGCTTGGAGGCCTGGTGGGCCTGGTGAGAGTCGGGCGACTGCGTGACCATCCGGGAGCGCTGCAGAGCCGTGGTGTAGTCGGGCGGCCGGCGGCTCGAGTGGCTCGCCGGCGGCGTGGGGGCGGCCGGCGGCGGGTGCTGTCCCTCGGCCAGGTCAGAAATGGTCAGCGCGGTGTAGCCGGGGGGAGTCGGGGGAGGCTCACGGTAGCGGCCCTCCTTTCGAGCTGAGCGAACACAAGAGAGCATAACGATCAGCACCAGCTGCTAGATGACACACGGATCCACTTAGAACACAACGTAACGGACAAACGCCGCGTTTTAGGTCCTCTTTTCAACTGCCTGATTATATGTGGACAGGAAGGTCAGATAGGTGGAGCCCTGTCTGATAGAACATCAATGAAAAGGTAATTTATTTTAGAAATTCAGTTAAAAAAAACTAAAAATGAAGGATTTATCAGAGTGTTATAGTTCAAGTGTTTCATCTGTTCCTGTGAGTGATTATAGACAACTGCTGACAACGTCCTCATGGAGAATAAGCCACTGCAGATCATGGCTGTTTGCATATTAACAGAAGGTTTAGTGGAAGAAAAACATGTGAGAAAGGTTTGCCTGTGCAAATTAATCTGCCTTGAGGGGATTTTAAAGCAAAGCTCATTCCAGAGTTTGAGGGAGATTCACTGCGGCTTCAGGAGTCACAAGCTACCGCCAGTGTTGTAGTCAAGTCACTATGCCTCGAGTCCGAGTCCAGGTTCGAGTCACAAGTGTTCAAGTCCGAGTCAAGTCCAAGTCAAGTCACGAGTCTCTAAATTTAGCTAATGACTCGGACTCGAGTTCGAGTCTCGGACTCGAGTCCTAAAACACTGGCTACCGCTGATGGATGTCTTGTGCTAAGCGACCTCTGAAGTCTCATCCAGCCACGTTGTTGCAATAAATCCCAACAGGAGCCCCCGCTAATACTGCATATACAGCGTAATACATTCAGTAGAACCAAATGTCTGCATAAACACTCCTTTATTGATTGGTCTTCCGCAATATTCTCTTTCTCTGGAAAACTGGATAGAAGTTTTCATTATTTGTAAGCCATAATCATCAATATTTGCAGAAACAAACACTAAATCACTCTGTGTGTGTAATAAATCTAAATTAGTTTTTTTTTTTTTACTCGCTTTGCTGAAATCAATGAATCTGCTTTTTTCACTACGTTACCACTGGCTACCAGCACCCATTATTCCCGTTTATTTAACAGAAAAACAATAAACATTATTAACATTAAATCTCCTATAGAAGCTGGTTAATACTGCGGCGATGTATCATCGTTAGCTGAATGGAGGACACGGAGGCGGGCAGATCGACGTTTCTGCATTCGCCATGGGAGCCAAAACAAAACAAGGACCGATTTATTTCTAACATTGACAGTTTGACTCTGAACGTCCTGATTTTTCTGTCTGAGGACACAAGCATGCAGGCTGTGGAGGTGGGAGGAGAATTTGCTGGTTCTCCTGCCATCAGGCTTGTTGCGGATCAGTTAAGAACGATCTAAAAGGCAGAACTAACAAACACGTATTACGCTGCATGTTTACTGCTGCAGTTCTTACTTCCTGCTCAGACAGTCTTAAAGTCAACCAGGCAGCTCCTCATCTGCTATGACAGCTTGATTTCACTCACATTTAATTCTAAGTTGTTTTCTTATGAATATAAGTTACAGTTTTTTCTTTCTCCTTGCTTGATTTTGGTTTTGATCATTTTGTTGTGGTTTAATGTATTGTTTTTAACCTCAGTAAGACAGTTTGCGTTACACCTGACCGTATGAATACAGATTGATTGATTGATTGATTGATTAATGATTGATTGGTTGATTGATTGATTGATTAACTGGTTGACGGGACATGAACCAACACTCACAAATAAAGCCTTTACCCCCAGCTGTGATGGGTGACGGAGACGGCCGGCCGAGCTGCTTGGCCTCCTCCGACCCGGTGGACGTGATGCTGCTCGTCTCTGGGTCGGCGTTGACGTCCTTTCCTCCTCTCCTCTTGATCGTTCCCGTGTCTCCCTCCGATTCCTCCCCCCAGTACGCGGCTGAGGAGGAGGAGGAGCTGGCCGACGCCCAGCTGCCCCGGGCCTGCGCCGCCCACAGCGCCGCGGGGCCCCCCAATAAGGCCTCCGACGCCGAAGACAGCCCCCCGATGCCGAGCTCCCAGCTGCGGCCCTGCTGCATGTTCTGGATGTTGTCGTGGGAACCAGAGGAACAGGAAGTCCAGGAGCCGCGGCCGCTGTCGGCAGCGTCCAGGGACACGCGATCTCCCTGATCCTGAGTCAGCTCCTCGGAGCTGGGCGAGGAGAGCACTGTGGAGCCGCTGGCATAGATGCCCCGACAGTCCTGCATGGAGGAATACGACCTGAGATAAAAAAACAGGACAGGAAACAAACCTCATATTAACGACTCTACTTCCAGCCTCTCCCCGCCCTTCAATCTAAACGTGCAGTCGTCCCACCCCAGGCTGTACTGGTCAGGGTCGGTCGTGGCTCTTCTCTCCAGCCGAGGCCCCCCCACGTGGGATTCTCCGACCCCTCCGGAGTGGCGGAGTCTCCTCTCCTCCTGCGCCATGTCGAACGAGGAGTTACTGACGAGGCTGGAGCGAGACGAGATCTCGCTGTGGCCGGAGTCCGAGTAGGCGTCGCCCGTCCTGCCGTAACCTGGAGCCACAAACACAGAGCGGTCTCAGATGGGAGCTGCTGTTAAAGTTAGTTCCTTATTTTTAATTAACCTTGGAGGGAAAAGAGCTATTTTGTGATGTGATGCAGAAAAAAAAAGCCAGCGGGTTAAAACTTTGCTCCACAACTGGAGGATTTTCAGCGACGCAGAGGGAGAGCGTCCTGTTTTAGTTACCACAAACATTTTTATCAAGACAGGTCGACCAATTTATGCAGCAAGGAGAAAGGAAAGGATTTTGTTATCGATGGTTTTAAGGTTGGTGATCCAAAATTTCCAGGTAAAAGTTACTAAATCTGACTAATGCATCTCTATTTCCTCTGCATTGTTTACATTGTAACACTGGTTTTTCATCTCAACCGTTTACATAAATCGCTGCTGCATCTTTATCTTTATCCTGAAAAATAGTGCAATCTACTGTGATTTTCAGAGTGATTTCTAGAGTGACTTTTTTTCAAGCTGTATGCAAACGAAATTTCGTTCTGTACGCACTTTGTGCATGCAAAATGACAATAAAGATATCTATCCATCTATCTATCTATCTATCTATCTATCTATCTATCTATCTATCTATCTATCTATCTATCTATCTATAATAATCATTGAGGCTTTGTCATTTAGGCCAAAATAACTACTTAGAATAACTAAAGCAGGTGTCAGCTCTGTCAGTAATTTATTTCCTAATTCACAAGCATCATTTTTTTAAATGATTCATCTTTTAAATGCTGCCAAAAACTGCGTTTATAAAAGATTCAAGATGTTAACAACACAAAAGGAAATAAAGAAAAAAATGCTTGTTAGTTATTTTTTCCTTTTAGTAAAACCAAATATTAGGATTAGAAATGACAAAAAAAAAAAAAACTGTTATTTTGGGAATAAATTTAGAGGTATGGTTACTTAAGGAGAAAGAAGGGATATAAAACATTATAGCTGGCAACCACCAGGTGGCACGAGCAGCTCCAGCAACAGAGACAGAGTTCAAAGAGAGAGAGGGGGGGGGGGGGGGGGGGCTTATTGGCTTACCCTTCTTGGGCGAGCTCTGAGGGGAGGTGGGAGGAGAGGAGAGCTGGGAGGAGGCGTTGGACATGGTGTCCTCTGGCTGCCTGCGGTGTCTTTCGGTCGCCTCCTCAGACAGGGACAGGATCTTCTTCAGAGACTGAGGCGAACTGGTGCCTGGAGACGTTTCCAACACAACAAGCATAATCAGCAAGAGGAACAGAGGGGGAGAGGGGGGAGCAAGCTGCATGTTCTGCTATCCGCTCATTGGCAGGCGGCCTCTAGGTGGCAGCGTTGCTACAGAGGAGAAACTTATTTGCAGACGGCTTAATGAAGGAAAACCACACAATGCAGTGGTTGCATGGAGAGAAAAAGAAATTCAGTTTCCACTAAGCTACACACACACAAAAAAAAAACATTATTCTCATTAAATATTATCTACCCTGCAGCTCTGATTAAAACATATTCTACATCTAACCTGAAAGGCTGGTCCTTAATGATTCTCTTACCAAAAGGTGGCAGATCCTTGACCGGCACTCTCTTCCGGGACGGGTAGAGGGCCACGGTGGGAACCTGCAGGGCCTGGCCCCCCTTGGCCAGCTGGCCCCGCTGCTGACTGGCTGCTCTGGATACAACCGGAGACGTGTCTGGTCGCTTCCCACCAGCATTCTTAGGTACTGAGGAGGACGTGAAGGGCAGCAGTTGGTTTTTATTTCTCAGGAACAAAGACAACGGATTGAGCAGAAGTTCAAGAAAGCAGTTGACAGCAAACTGGGCGAAATTAACTTTTTTATTTTTGATATAAATGCAATAAATCATCAATTTTTCAGCGGCACATGTTATATTCTAAATCTGTAAAGCGTATAAATATTGAAAGTGTGAAACACATAATCTGTGTTTCTATTGTTTTTCAAAGTGGATAAATAATGTGAGCAGCAGGTTTATCAGTTAAATTCATCCTCTATCAGCGCGACAACTCTTCTGACGTCAGCGCACCGCGTTAAATCTGTTGGACGTCATTCCTCGAGAGCAGCCTCTCCTTAGACACACCTGAATCACACTTCGGTTGCTAACAGGACTCTGTAGAACCTGACTAAACGCTGAGGAGGCAATTCGGCCATTGGATCAAACTGTGTTGGATCAAAAACCATCACATATGTTTCTTTTTTCTCTGTGTCTGAGCAAAATGAAGGACAGAGGGCTTAAATTGTGGGCTGCTACCTGATTTGATCGGTGTTCTGACTTCCCTTTAATCCACGACATGTGTAGCATTGACTCTAAGTGATTTTCAGAGCCTCTATAAAGGCTTTATTTACTTTTAGGGGCCCAACAGGCCTACGTGTTCAGGTCGGCGTACTGTGGCAGATGGCGTCCTCAGGCCGACGTTTTGACCGCTACTGAACTGAAATGCAGGTAAACTCACCTGTAAAACAAGGCTAATGTGGAGCAAAGCGAGTGCTACACAACAACTGAAGTATTTTGGCGACACCTGTGTACATTAGGGTGACCACGCTGGTCACGAAGGAAGCAGAAATCACAGGTTCAGCCAGACTTTTTCGTGTTTTCAATAAATTTTCTTTGCCACAAACAGTAAAATGCTTCTTTGTTATAAACTGTGCCTGCTTGCAATTCACCAGCACTGCAAAAAAGAACGAAAAGTCAGTAAAATCCTCCTGAAATGAGTTTATTTGCAGTTGATCTGAGCGGACGAAAGAGAATATCTGCTAATGGAATAAGATTTCTGCACTTAAAAAAATAATAATTATTATTAATTAATTATTAAAATAAATATCTTATTTTAAGGCTAAAAATACTCATTCCATTGGCAGATCATCTTATTCACCTGCACAAAACAAGGACAAATCACACTCATTTCAAGAAAACTACTTATATTTTGTTCCCTTTTTGCAGTGAGAGCGCTTTTTAAATCCCTCCAAAGCAGGTCGCTTTGTTAGGTCTCCAGATTTGGACTCTCAGGCATTTCCCCTGATATGCATCATGTCATAAATCTTTACTTTACCAACTCAGACACTTTTTTTAATGCATTCATGGTAAAGTTTGTGTTCCAAGCGAATAGTCCCCTCTCTTCTGCAAACTTCTTTGCAGAAGAGAGGGGACTTCTTTCTGCCCAAGCGTTTGTATTTCTTTATAGTTTGTCACTGAGAATATACACCATGTGGCTGAATACAACTGAAAGGAATAAGTAGCACATACGACTGCATACGGCGTTTAAATGTACAACTATAAACCCGTTCCAACATGGGGAGTGTTGTGTGCTGCACGTACATGTGCTGATGGAGGGTTCACACTGCAGGGAGAACGTCTGGAGGCTCTCCTCGTTCGTTTCCAGACTCAGGTTGGACAGGTACTGTTTGACCTTCCGGGCCATCTGCGCGTCCTCGTAGAGCTTTTTGGCGTTCAGGAAGGAGCTGCGTCGCACCCGCTTCTTGTGGCCACCCGTCTGGCTGACGTCGAGCACGGCTGCGTTGGCGCTGCCCTGGCTCAAAGACCTGCTCAGGTACGCGTGAGAGTACGCAGAACAAAACAAACAACGAGGAAAAGGGGATTCGGGTGCAGACAGAGAAACAGAAAGATGTACAGAAAGAATCAATAAACTGCCAGAAAGAGTACATTAGTATTTATTTTTTTAGGGGTTGGAGTGAGACTGTTCTACTGTAGGGGGAAACAGTGAGCACGGTGTTTAAACTGAGACATGCAGAAGGCAGCTTTAGGCTTTTCTCTCAACTCGAACACATTCCAGTCATTCCAGGCGGCGGGGCGGGGACGAGGGCGGACAGCTGGAGTCAAACAACAGAGGAGTAAAAAAGGGGCGACTACTGGAGCAAAGTCAGGGTTTACATTTCTGTGGCTTGAGTCCGTAGTAGTCGTAGTAAAAGCTGCAAAAAGCAACCTGACGACTGCCTGTGGGTTCAACCTACAGCCACATCCGCTCCCGTCAGTGGACAGAAGTTTAGCTCGTTGCACGGAAACGTTTTAAGCATTTACATTTTATTTCTCTGATCAGCATATTTCCTTATCATAGTGGAAAACAAGCTCATAAATACGATGCATAAAGTGTATTTTAGGGGACATAATTATGGCTGACAGAAACATTCTGGGTTGAATGTGTCCTTCTGGAAACAACGTGTTGCATGATTCGACCACAAGAATGTAAAGAATGGAAAAACATGTGAAAACATACAGGATCTGCACTGAATCGCCGCTGGGGGATCAAACTAAAAGAGATGCAACACTCTAAAACTGAGACTGCATGCAGCTTGTTGAAAAAACAACATGACTGAAGGTGACGTCTGCTAATGCAAGCACAGCGGCCACCGGTGTGACCTTTGTTACAGTCAGTTCATTCAGTGTCCTGAGGTTAGTGTCGAGCAGAATTAGTGGGAGGAACTCAAAGCTGGTTAATAAAAAAAAAATAAATGAAGGTTTTGGAAAAGAAGCAAAGGAGAACAAAAGTGGGCAGATAGACAGGCCACAATGCAAGCTGTCGCCAAACTTACCCTAAACTTCTCCATTTCTTCTTCCTAGGAGGTGGAGTGCCACAAACAGAAGTGTGGGGGATGGGGGGGGGGGGGCAAAGGGTTTAAGAGCAAAGAGAAAGAGAGGAGACAAAGCTTAGGACAGGAAAGACCACCAAGATCACCAAAGAGAAGCAATTACACCACACCCACATGAAAGTCAGCAGAAAGGATATTCACTTGGCTAAGAAGGCGTCATGAGACAAAGACCCACTATCACAAAAAGCTCTCAGCACTTCTAAACGCCAACAGCGCCTTTAAGGAAACAGTTGCTCGAGAGAACAGTGGCCAAAAGGAACAGCTGCTGAGGGAGAAGCGTGATGCAGGGACCCGGCTGACTCTAAGTGGACCTGCTGACCCCACAGAGCCGGTTAGTCTGAGGAGAGCTGGTCGCTCCTAAAGGGCAGAGCGGGGCTTTGCCAACGTTTCCTGCCTGAGACACGGCTTCCCTACCTGGTCCGGAACATCAGCGCCGGGTCCATGTTGACGGAGGCCATGCGGCCCACGTGACGGATTTCTTTGGCAATCATCCTAAGCTTCTCAAAGTTCACCAGGCCGTCCACTTTGGAGTCATTGCCTGTAAATTCAGCACATGAGAAGGATTTCAGTTTTTAAAGAATTAGAAATAAAATAAGGAGAGCAGGGTTTTGTCGGTGTAGGAAGTGGTTCTCAAATGTTCCCTGTTGCCTTTTAAGAATGAAAAAATGCACCGAAGCAGTTGCCCTGAAGATTACCCAGAATCCCTTTTACATTTTACAACAGTTTCGAACTAGAATTTTTTTACATTGGCACATTTTATAAACTATATGTTCATAAAATGTCAACAACAGTATGAACAGTTTCTAGTCTGTCAAGTTCATGCAGTCAAAACAAAAGATGAAACTAAACACGCTGCAAAGACAACACGTTACTTTTAGCTGGTCATGATTCAATTAAATACACCTGAATTACCGTATGTTTTATTATTAATTATAAGGCCCACCGTGAATTGACGTGTCTATGTGTGTTTATGTCCAACATAAGGTGCACCGGATTATAAGGCCCATTAAATATTCTTCCCAAGTGTGTAATATGACTCCACACTGTAAAAAGGGAACTAAAAGTAGGTAAAGTTTTCTTTATATTAGTGTTTTTTCTCGATGTGAACAGGTAACTAAGCACCTCTCATGTTACATTGGCCAGTTTTAAAGAAGGATAGCCTGCACGGAGTATCAATACGTGGCAAGTGCTGCATACTAACCTGAAAAAGCATTTAATATGTTTAAAGTTAAGGTAATACTTGGGTCAAAACTTAACCCAACGCTGCTTCAAAGAGACAAAAATCAAATCAGCTATAGTTCTTTTAAGTGACCTGCTCACAGCAACCCCTTGACGCAGACGTAGGTGAAGTATTCTCTAAAAGCACGAAAGTACTCAACATAACCAGTGGAAACGCAGTCAAAAGAGAACGGTTGATGCCACACTTTCAAAATGGCCATGCGCAGTGTTGTAAACAATTATGAACAATAGTCAGTGTGTTTATGGCAGCTGAGCAGAAATAAACAGAGGGTTAGAGACATAGAACAAGATAGTTTGTTCAATTGTTGCATTCAGAACTTTTTTTAAAAAATAAAATGTATAAAAAAACACTGTTTTACTAGATAAAAGCTGATTCCTTTGCATATGGTGTTAAAAACAAAAGCAACTGGACTTGTTTTCCGTAGTGGAAGACGTTTCGCTTCCTCTCCCCGAAGCTGAATTCAAAAAGTCTGGAGTAATGTGGAGTAACAAGCTTTATACCATTGCCCAACAAAGGCCTTGCAATGGCTTAGATAACATGCTAATTCAATCAAATGACCTGGATGACTGAGAATCTTTACCAGCAAACTTCTGTGCCATTTCATGTCCATACAGAGGAACTTGCTCGGCGAGGGCTCCTTTGAATTCCCCCATTTTGAATGAAATTTGCGAGCATGGTCCGTGCCAAGTTACCAAAACTCGCAGGTGCACGGCCTCGATGCGCGATACCGTGTGCGGTCCGTGAACAGTGGCGGGGACGGCATGACTGCCCCCATTTGGGCCTGCACCCTTGCATCTTGTATAAAACTAACTTAACATTTGTGCTGGATTTCCTGAACAACAAAAAGCCAACACTGCTCTTGCCACCCAGTAATTCTTAACAGCTCCAAAAGGCAAAGAAAAAAAGCGTATTTAGTAAAGCCTAGCTAGCTTAGCTAATCTAGCTTAGCTTAGCAGTGACTCGTTTTAAACCATTACCTGTTCAAAATTTACTTGTAAAATTATAGATTTTGTTACATGTAGGCAAATTGTAACTTTTACTGAACGTCGTCAAATGTCACAAAATCTGCTTCTTTTATTCCAATTGAGAGATCTTCAGTTTTAAATGACTGGGAATTTTTTATTTTTTTTTAGGATTTAGTTCTGAGACATTTCTGGTTATCTTAGCCAAATAATGAATACACATGAACTGAGTGCTTGTTCTGAAGCACCTTTTCCATGGCATTGCCAGTTTTGATAATTTTAAACAGAAGCCGCTTACTTCCGGACATTTTGTGAGTCAGTTCATAGCAGTTTCTGTGATATTTTAACAACGGACCATTGAAAGTAATGTCCTATTCTTCTATTTGGTCCAAATATGAACAGAACTGCCATGAATGAAAATGACCTAAAAACAATGAGAAGTAACGTACCTTCATGTAGGAAGGTGAGGTCCTTCTTGATCACCGGAAACAGGGGGATGATCGGTGGCTGAAGGTTCTGGTTGTTCAGAACGTTCCTGTACTTGGCCATATTTCTAGAGGGGTCGAACAGATCCTGCAAGTCGCCGAACAGCTTCTCGTACTTGCTTGGTAATTTCTCCCACGTTCCCCTTAGTCTGGAGACGGGAGCCAAGTTCAGGCCACTGCGAGGAGAACCACAAGAAGTTCCTTTAGATGTAACTCATACTTTGTACAAATCGTGGAGTGAGTTGAGCAGAGAGAAAATATAAAAGAATGCAAGTAATGGCTTAACACTGCAAAAACAGAACTAGAAATACGTAAAATCTTCTTAAAATTAGTGTAGTTGTCCTTGATTTGATCAGGTAAATAAGATGATTTTCCAATAGAATAAGATTTTTGGACTTAAAACATGAACAATTCATCTCCATCATCTTATTTCAAGTGCAGTATATCTAATTATCTTATTTTAGGAGACAAAATACTCATTCCATTGGCAGATGATCTTATTTACCTGCTCAAATCAAGCATAAACACGCAAACTTTAAGAATATTTTGCTTATTTTTAGATCTGTTTTTGCAGTGAAGAAACCTGATATTTATATGTTTTTGCTTTGTCTAACCTTATGATGGCAAACATGGAGTTGAAGTTCTTGCACTCGCGACAGTGAAGCGCGATCTTGATGAAGTGCTTGACGATCTTCATGCGCTTGAGCTGGTTGGGTTCCCGCACCACCTCCGTCGCCACCCAGAAGGTCTCCTGGTTGATGGACTCCTCGAAGTGCTTGAGGCTGACGGAGCCGGTTTTGGAGCGCAGCTTGAACAGGTCGTCGATGTATTCGGTGGGCTCGATGGCACAGAAGAGCTCGAAGGCTCTCATGGAGAGCTGGGTGGCCACCTCCACCGTGCTGAGCTGCAACAGAGAGATCTGGCCTTCTCGCAGGAGGTCCTGGGCATCTTCATCCGAGCAGAGTGTCTCCGTCTCCATGTTGCTCTTCAGGTAGTATCTAACGGCACAGAAGGGATTCAAATTTGATTTTATAAGAATTTACTTAGTTTTGAATAAGGCTGGGTATCATCTAGAGTGAGCCGATTCGATACAATTCTCGATACATAGCTCACGATACAATACGATTTTCGATATAGCTCAGCTTGATTTGATTTGACTCCAATATCGATATTTATTACTTTCAAATTAATGCTCAAAGTCATTCAATCAAAAAAACAGCCAAATATATTTATGTTCAATTTATTGAACAATGCATTCAATATTCAATGTTCAATGCATTTAAAATATCACAGAAACCCAAAATGTGTTCAAACATCTGATTTTAGGGACAAAGGCGCTTCTAAAACCCTGTCGGCCATTCCGCAAATTCGTCTTACTAGCACTTCCTCACTGTGAACAGTAATGGAGCGATGTAATAACGCCCCCTAGAGGTTGGGAGGTATATCGATATTGAAAGCCAGAATATCGATAATAAATCGTTTTTAAAAACATCGATATTAATCTTTGTATCGATTTTTATGCACAGTCCTAGTTTTGAAGCTTAGCAGCAGTTCAAGATAAAGACATTTAAATGCCTGACTGCTAATTGGACAGAGAATCAATTACACGCAGTTGCCTGTGGAATTTGGAAAATCCAAGCATTAAAATAGGTTTCCTCAGAAGACCCTTACCTGCCACTCAGCTGAATCCTGTCAGCAAGCTTAGAGAGCTGATCAGGTAACCGCCTCTGTTTAATGACGCCCTCAGGGGTGACAGACACTTCACATAGTGAATAAGCCTCCGGCGCAGCAGTCAGGGCAAACTCCCTGATAGCCTGGGCCACCACCTCTTTAGCCGTCGTGTCCTTCCCGATCATGATATATCGGGACTGCTGGTCCGCCTTGAAGACTCGCAACACTTGGTCTGACATATCTGGGGGGGGGGGGGGATAAAATTACAGCTTATCGGCAAAAATCTACATTATTCTGGGTGGAAAAAAAAGGAAAGAAAAATTATTCAAGCAAGTCCTAGAAGATTTAACACCCACCACCGTCATCGTGATGAAACCCAAACCCCATGTTTGATTTTTTCGTTTCACCCCACAAGGTCATTTAAATCACCCACAGTCCCTCAAAGGTTGTGACACTGATTCTGCACGTCTGCTCACTAAATCATCGCTGAGATGGCTGAGCACGACAGAGAAAAACGGCTGAGAAGCAGAATTATGATAAGAATCGGTACTCACTCGGGATAACTGGTACTGAAACAATAAAACATATGATGGAAGTTAATATGTATCGTCTAAACCGTAAATCTTTTCTATATCTGTTCCCCTGTTAAGATTCATACAACATTATAAAAAAAAAAAAAAAAACATGCATTTCACTAAAGGCAACTATTGAGGCCAGTGTAGTAGCTTCTTAATGGATTTACAAAACTGATATAAAAGAAATCTGTGTTAAATATGACAAAGGAAGTGTTTCCTTTGATCACCTAAATATTAAAAACTAAACCTGCCTGCACAAATCACACAAATACCAGGGCTATACTTCTTTGCTTTGCTCTGACTTGACAACTGCAATTAATGTTTTCTAGAGACTTCAACAAATAAAGAAATTTTTTCAGCATGAATCTTTGATTGAGTTAGTAGTTTTGAATCTGGCAGAAAACAGAATTACCATGTTTTTGCACCATAAGGCGCCCCGGATTATAAGGAGCATCAACTGTGTAATATCACTCCTTCATGTCCACAGCTCTCTATCCGTCTCTGTCAGGAGGACAGAGTAGCTGGACTACACTGTCCTGTTTCTAACATAAGGCTAAAATAAACTTTTATATTGGATTAACTTACTAGGTTTATTGTTGCTAGCACATACTCCAGGCTGCCTCACATAAATGCACTTCTAGTTTATTAATTACAGTCAGGCAGTCTTGCAGACAGCTCAGGGGTCCTATCAGGTAGTGACACAGTGTACCGTAATGCTCTTAACATCCATCGAGCGGAGCGGCTTGATTGCTTAACAAAGTCGTACTTACATATTTTAACAAATTTCTGAGCACATTGTACCACATAAAATCAGTCAGTAAGCACAACGGTAATCATAGATAAATTGCACCTGATTTTAAGGCACACCATCAATTTTTGAAAAAATTTAATGATTTTTAATTACGCCTTATAGTCCACGAAAATTATTTCCATTTTGCACCAAAGCACATGTTCCTAACCTCAAATAATGCATTAAACTACCTCCTGTTTGTTGCTTTCACAGACGAAAAATTGTGAAGTTATTTAAATTTGATGCATTTAATGAACAAGGTAACATTATTATTATTATTATTACTACTATTATCAGATTTGCTGACAGAATCAGAGTTCATCAAGAAAAAATGGACAGATTCCTGTTTCTGGCTGATTTTCTTTTGGATATCAGTATCAAAGGACTCAGCAAAGAAAAGAAAAAAATTTTTTTTGGATTTATTGCAAGTAACATCGTCACTGCAGCATTGAATGATGTTGCCATTTCATGGTGTTCTAATAAAATGCTTAAATATATGTCTAGTTTAGATATAAAAGAGAACATATGCCCAAACTTTATTAAAAAAAAAATCCCCCCTGCTCACCTTGTTCCCTTTCTCACATTTAGTTTCAAACACGGTGCTTGTGCTGAAGTATTTAAGGGCTTAGTAAACACGCCCACTGCTGCCGCCTAGTTAAAGCGTCACTCTGCGCGCCCACGGCGTCTGAATACACACCAGGCTGGTTGTTGAAGTCGAGGATGCGGTGGTGTGACTGCAGGAGGTCTGGGTTCGACGACGACAGGTTTCCACTGACCGGCAGGGCTGGTGGGATCTGTTTGGACGGCTTCATGCCCACTATGCTGTCGTCCTGTGATTGGCCCACACAAACGTCGCTATGGAAACAAGGAGAACAGAGGGATGCAGGGAAAGGGGGGCGAGAGAGCAGCTCCGTCAGCAACAAGCAGAGGGCGACGTTTGCGTTGGCAAGGAGCTTAAAAAAAAAACGCATGTGAGAGTAAAACTGCTCTGGGCCATTCGTTTCACAACATGGGCGGATTGGACGGATCTGAAGTCAACCGGTCCTCTTACTTGTACGGTTTGGGGGGGAGGATGCTGGTGAGCGTCTTGTCGAAGATCTTCTTCAGCTTGTTGCGCCCTCCGACTGAGTTGCTCTTGGCCTTTTTGCTGGCTTTCTCCAGGCCCATGACCTGCTCCACGTCCACCGCCAGGTCCGGTATGGAGTAACGGCTGGCCTTCTTGATGTCCCCGATCTTTGGTAGGTGAGGAGCCCCGTTCTTCCTGTCATGCTCCTCATCCCCGTCCAGGTCGTGGTCGTGTTCTGGCCGTGTTAGCAGCTCCTTGAACACTGAATGGAGAGTAATATGGTAAAAAAGAAGATGAGCTACAGTCTTGGGGGGAAAAAAAATCCACATGCTTAACTGGTTACGATTACAAGACAGCCAGCATACATTATAACCAGGAGATAGAAATGAAAAAAAACGTACCTAAAAGGTTTGTTTTCACAGTTATGGATAAGTGAGTGTTGTTCTTTAAAATCTCGTTGGCTTTGCTGAACTGGACAGTCTCAAAATTCTGCCCATTTACCTCCAAGATCTGCAGAAAGAAGAGACACGCTGTATCAAAACCTGAACATGCCTAGGAAAGCCAATTCTTCTGCCAGGAAATAAAGCTTTCAAGTAAAGCATCTCTCCGTTTTTTTACCAGCCCAGATCAGTCAAATGTTTCTCAGCATGAAAGAAATCAGAGATGCAGCTGATCTATGGGTCATGTGGCTTACTTTTAGTAAGGTGCAGCAAAGAGTGGCATGTTGGGAACAACTGTTATCAACCTAGGGCTGGATGATAATTCAATAACAATATATATCAATGATAGAAAAAGGGTCAATAAAGAAGTTCAATAGAATAACAGTTTTCCTTCCTTTTGCATTTTAGCAATGTAGGTTCAGAAATTAATATTTTAATATTAATATTAAAATATTACTAATATTTTAATATTAATATTACATCTCCATTAAATCTTAATATTACAGTCATTACATCCTTCCAAACAATCACAAACGCAGACTCAGGATCGCTCCGCCCCCTTCAAAGAGCTCAGAGACCAGTTTTTTCTTTTTTGGTAAAAAGTTGTTTTAACAAAGGATTGAGTTTGAATTCAGTGTTTGTGTATCTGTATCTAAAAATCGGTTGCTAAGCAGCAGCATGAAATGTCCAGGGCTGCACTTAAAATCTATGTTTTGAATTTGTTGGCAATTATCGATATCGATTAATGTGATTTCTATTTTATCTCTATTTTTTTTTTTTTTTTATATCGTCCAACCTGCCAACCCTGAGTCCGTTTCAGTCCTAAAACCACAACAAGAAATGCTTTGAAATAGTTAAAAACTACTGGGACTTTCACTGGCAGTCAGGTGAGACTACAATTAACTTTTGGGCAACATTCCATGTGGGTCAGGTGAGGAGCAAAGATTCTGGTATGGAGGAGAACCTGTTTCAAATCCGTACTGCTATTAATTCAAAGGTTTATGTGACGTCATTTGGAGAAACTGACGTCAGTAGCTCTGCTGCTGTAGATATATGGCAAGAAGTTTTAACATTTAATCAACAAGTTTAACTATTCAGAATTATAGATGTCTATAACGTCATTTTGGCTAGTGGTGATGTCACTGTGACTAGTATGACTTCTGATTTAAGATATAGCTAAAACTAAATTACAGATCTCTATGATGACAAACGACATGAATGGCAAAATAGAATCTGAGGGTGAAAATCCTCTACATGAAAAGACCGAACCGTGGTAACTACCAAACTGCAAAAACAGAACTAAAAATAAGTCAAATTATCTTGAAATTAGTGTATTTGACCTTGATTTGAGCAGGTAAATAAGATGATCTTCCAATGGAATGAGTATTTTTACCCCTAAAATGAGATAATTAGATCTACTGCACCTGCAATAAGATGAAAGAGAGGAGTTGATTCCTACTTTAAGTGCAAACATCTCATTCCATTGGCAAATCTTCTTATTTAACTGCTCAGATCAACAACAAATACACTCATTTCAAGAAAATTTTACTTAGTTTGGTTTTGCAGTGAAGCGTAATTCAACGCTGCACTGATATGACAAATCAAGCTGGTCGCTGCTCCCCCTCTTCCCGTGTATCGGATTTACACGACGGTGAGCTACACTTTAAATGTAAAAGGCAAGGTCTGGAATCCTCTGTTTTTTGTGTTGCTTTCTGGACTGACCAGAGATGATTAAACTTATTATTTAAACTCGTAGCAGAGCAGAGAACATTACAGCGGACCCAGGACTCTGGCTGATTTAGGAAGAGGTCTAAACGGACCGACCTACAGGGTCCACGTCGCTATTTTGGCAACATTTAATGGTTCTGTCGCATAAAAAGCAAACCAAGGTTAATATTAAAGCTGTGAATTAGACGTTCCTGAATCAGTGAATAAAACGCGGAAGGTGTGACTGAGCTAAAGGGGGAAAATGCTGCAGAGTAAGTCAGCCCATCGCCTTGCTTTTGGGAGAAACAGCTGCAGAGGATGTTTGGTGTCAGGAGGGCTTAACCGCCGGCCAGACACTCGCGAGATGGTTTCCAGGATTAGGAGACTTGGCTACCAGTTGAGGGGCGTGCAGAGAGAGAAACGGGCTGGGAGGTCAAGATGTGAGGAGAAAGTCCACACAGGGTGTCTCCAGCAACTGGAAAGTCTAGTTTCAGACTCCTCCAAAGGAACCCCGTTCTGATGCTAGCTAGGTCCAAATGCAAAACCATTTTCACAACAAAAATGAGCCTCAACTGGGAAAAAAAAGATAAATTCAACAGCCGGACTGTGTGTCTGACAGGAGAGAAAGAAATTAAAGAGCTTTTGAGAACGCCGGCGGGCTGAATGCACCCAGAAAAAGTCTGAATTATAAAAGCAGGGTGTTAAAATGCAATGCTGCTAAGTCTGGTGATGTGAAAGTCACCTGATCTCCACGCTTGAGTCCGGCCTCGGCTGCCTTGCTCCCTGGCTCCACGGCATCAATGAAGATGCAGAAACCTTTCTCCTGACCTCCCAGGAGGCTGAAGGCCAGAGGAGAGTCTCTGGACGGCTTGGTGAGCGTCACCAGCCGAGGCTTGGCTTTAGCAGCGCACGCTATGTTTAACAGTCTCAGGTGCCCGCACATTTTCTGCAAAGAAAGAGAAAGATTTAAAAAATGTAAGATTGTTTTTTCTTCTTTTCCTGCATTTGCTGAGGCGCTCGTGAAAACTTACTTCTTTCTCCAGATTGCTCTCAAACTCCTCCAAAAAGTGAGTCATGGCGGGGTCTCCCTCGAAGTCATTGAAGTGATTGTTTACCCACAGCAAGACTACCCGTGTAACCTGAGAAAAGTCACATGATCAGCACAGGTGGGCAATCCAGGGTGAAGACAGGTTACAACGTTTAAAACCAAAAAGCTGTTTTATTCAAAAAGTCTAACTCATTTAGATTCACTACACTTACAGCGATCAATTTAACTTTTTCATTTTACCTATAGCCAAGGGTATCACATAAAACCTATAAAACAGGAATATTTATTGCAGAAAAAGCAGCGCACTAAAGGGTTTTCACATATTCTACGCTCAGCGCTGCATCAGGGTAGCGTTGTGTGGACATGATCGTTCTGAGGAAGCCAAACTTTCAGCCTTCTGACTTCACCGGTTCTCTGTGGTCTTCTCGTCAGGCCAACAAAGACCAGTGATAAGGTGGTCATTAATGCAGGGGTCGCTACTTCCTGAAGGAGCACAGTTGTGCAGGAAAGTCTCCACAGATCCTGTCAGCAGTCCTGGTAGACGGCACAGACGATTTTGGACTAGACCAAACACAGCGGACCAGCACCAGAAGATGATCAGGATTTCTAAATCATCACCGACTGTGGAACCGTCATAAGAGACTTGGATTCTGGGCCTTCGCTCTCTTCCTTCAGACTCATGGACCTTCATTTCCACATGAAATTCATCTGAGAAGAGCTTTTATCTGAGCAATAATCCAGGATTTCTTTCTCCTTAGCCCAGTTGAGAAGATTAAGACATGTTCTCAGGTCCAGGAGACGCTGAAGAAGAGAACAGCCACAGGTGAAGCTCCTGGATGCGTCTGTGTGTGGAGGATCCAGCTAACTCCACACCATGGGGATCTTTCCCAAACTCCTGAATGCGCTTCGTCTCTAGACTGCAGTAAGTCTAGTGCAGAGGTGTCAAACTAATTTCTATATGGGGCCACTTTGGCATCATGAAGTCATTAAAAGGGCCGCTTGCACGTGTAGAGACGATACTTTTCATTTCATAATTTCATTCCAGTTCACACAGTAGTATAAAAAATGCACAGTAACATAAAAGTAGCACTCTTAGGCCCAGTTTATCTGCAAAAAAAGTTGATTTTGGGGTGAGTTACACTTACAGGAGGCACAGTTTTAGCCACTTTATACACTATAAAAGGATATATGCCTTTTTTTTTTGGCTCTCGAGGGCCGGATAATTTACCTTGAAGGGCCAGATTTGGCCCGCGGGCCTTGAGTTTGACACCTGTGGTCTAGTGTTTGTGCATCTTTTTTCACACTTTTCCCTTCCAGTTAATTTCCATTAATAATAAATTATTTCCTTTCCTACCATCTTTTATGCCCCTCTCCATGGACGATGGCAGTGACGGTTTCACCTTCCGAGATAAATTATTGAAATAATAATGATATTCTAATTCATTGAGATGCGCTTTCCAACTGTTTTTTAAGTGTCATAGTGTTCATTCTGTTGTCTAAATGCAGCATAAAGTCTTAGTCTGATAAAGACTACAGATTCTTCCTAACTTATATCTGAATCATTAATAAAAATCCAGGTTTTTCTGAAGATTTGACATCCATCTCACCTGAAGCCCGTCTCTAGCCAGAACCCTGAATGATCAGTAATCTCGGTCCATATTAGGACGACTGTTCTGTCCTGCTGCCCGTACCTTGTCCCTGAGACTTGGGTCGTGAAACCACTCCAGGAGCTTCTTTCCCACGACCATGGGGCTGGAGAGGAAGGTCCGGTAGGTCAGCAGGAAGTCCTCGATGTAGGTGGGATCCACTACGGAGTGCTCCTCCACCAGATGCATGGTGAGGCGCTCAGGTGTACCCTGATGATCAGCAATGAGGGCATGAGTTTAGAAGTTGATCCAGCAAAACTAGACAGCGTGCTAAATGACTGTGGACATCTCACCTTGATGACAATGTGTCCTTTCCTGGTGCCGGTACGGTCCAACTCTCGGTGTTCCTTCACCATAACGATCTCTCCTTCCTCCTCAACCTTCTGCATGTTCTTCTCTACCTGGTTGAGGATGCAGCAGTACTCCTGCTGGGCTATGCACACGAACTGAAACGACACAAAACAATCCAGCTCATTAGGAGGTGATCCACTGTGGGAATTACTAAAAAAAACATATTTTATTCACACTGAGCTGAGTCAGCTAATGATGAAAAACACATTTCAGTGATCATCTGGTCGACTATTAGACCAGTCGATCGTTCTGCAGAACCTTCTAGTTTCTTGTCAACTTGTCGCAATCAGGGGATTTAAAGCGACAAAAGTGGTTTCTTCCATGAA